>NW_027114701.1:565878-575876 GCF_000696795.3 Halyomorpha halys | reverse complement strand
TATTAATATAAATTAATTAAATATATTAATATTCAATTATAATTTGAACAATTGATTCATTTTTCAACAAAATTCAATAAACTCACTTCAGTAAAAATATTATTACAAAATTAATAATTATTGAAATAAACTGAGCTTTTAGATGCCTTTCCTACATTTATATGAAGTTTTAGTTACTCTTTATTTAAAAGAAAAAACCTTTGCTTTTGTGAATTTTATTTATTTAGTGTTGATATGAAACTGCTAAATCGCTTTATAACAATCAATACCGGTCCTTAAGATAACCTGATCGCAGCGTGAAGAATAGTTCAAATTTAGATTTTTTTTACGAATAGACTAAACATTCCGTTCAGTTATTCATTTTCATAGACTAATTAATACGTTATGTACTTTTAGATTTTTTTTTTGAGGGATAAATTTATTAATTTATAATTGCAAAAATACACACACACTTAAATATATATAATTGCTGTAAAAATGAAGTAAAATTAAGTATCTAATATTAGCCTACATTTTTTATAATCGGAGTAATTACTTGTTTAAAATGTAAGCTGTATTATGAAGCGCGGGAAACGAGTCACATGAAGTCATATTTTGTAAATACTTTGAATTATTTGTACAAGAAGTCATGTTCTTAAACTAACAGAATGAAGTCAAAACAAAATGACCCCTGAAAAGACACATTAAAAGATCTCAATAATTAAATTAAAATACATTTTAATGTAATTAAAATATAATAAAAATTAAATACAGTTTCATAAAAATAATAATTAAACAAAGAAATGAAAGTTATTTAAATTCAAATGAATGAGGAGCATGTTAGAAAAATGAGAAAATAATAATTAGATAGTATGTCACTTTGAAGTATAATTCTATTTTAGTGTTTATAGATTTATTTGTAATGTTAAGTAAATTTTATATATTTTTTTTCTTAATATGAATAAATTATCACATTTGTTTACAATATATGACTGCAAATAAAATATTTTTAAAACTGTATTTTAATTTTAATCTGAGTAATGGTATGAATTATTATTATTATATTTAACAAATAATTAATTGAGCTAAATATTACATAGTCCATATGTTAATATTTACTTTGACTCATTACATATTATGCAAATTAAAAACTTTTTAACATAGCAATTTCTTTCTTCTTTTCAGAAAAATATAGGGATCTTATCATTGGGGTGTACCCAGCGGGAGGCATGAGAAGACAGTTACCTACCCCCTTCCCTCCCCCCCCCAAAAAAAATTAGATTTTTTATTCAAGGAAATACTGGTTGTAATTACTAATAATGCACTGTGACAATTTATATAATTTCTTAAAATTTTGATTTTATTCGCCTTTCCCGTGCTAAAATAACCTGATGGCTTCCCCTCCCCGAGTTTTGATTCTGGGTACGCCTTTGCATCTTGTTATTCACTTTAATAGTTCCACTCAACATAGTAAAATTTTTTTTTACATCAATCCTTATTGTATTTTATAAAATGGACTTGTGGACAATATTGGAAGTAATATGCGATCCTTCTTGCTACTAAATTCAGAATATGGACCACTCGTAGCTCAGTGGTTGAGGCACAGTTTTACTAATCTGATATCTATTGTCGGTGCCGGTTCAAATCCAGCCTGGGTCGTTATCTTTTTTTGAAACTTCGACCCCCCATCATAGCGAATATAAAGGTAATACAAATAAATTTAAAAACTAGTTTTATGAGAAATTCCAATGCCATAAAAATATATATGAAAAATAAATAAATTCCATACATGAAATATAAAATAGGTCCCAATAATTTTAATATGTTTATATAAATTATTGTTACTCTTGTGATATGATTTAGTTCATAAATTAAAAATACTATAAAAAGTATTTCTGCCTGTTTCTATAAGAATCTTGAAGCCCTTGAATTTATATTAAAGTATGATGTAAGGACTGAATACATTGTTTTGACATGGGTAGTGATGTACGATCCTCGCAACCCCTCTTCATTGATGGTCAATACCGTGTCATCAAAGATGTCATTATCTTTCCAATGGGAGCCTATCCCATCAATAACATCACACCGTTTGTGCGCGGAAAATTGAACCAACTTTTTTTTTTTTCAGAAAAAAACAAAACAAAATCTGAATTTTCTGTAAGAATCCGTCATCATAATTGAGGTATTTAAACCGTAATCGTGTAAAGTGTTTGAGTATACTGATAACCAAACCATCAACTGACATAAGAATTCTTTCTTATGAGATATTGTAATTTTGGAACGATTTTGTACTTTATTACGTTTGTTTGATTTTCCTCACTTTTTGGGTGCAAATGATTTGGACCCAAAAAATCTTCAAAAAAGTGTTATTGGAGATTGTTTAAGATCGCGGACTACATTTCAGTCCTAGGAAGTAACCAAGATGACATAGGAAGATTCCGAAAGACTCTAATAAGAGAATCAGAAGATATTGACTTTGAGTAAATGAAGATAAAACAAATTTTATGATTGTAAACCTATAGTTCTGAATGTTTGGATGATGTGGTAGGATTTAACAATGAATAAGTACAACATACATTGTACAGTATTGAAACCAATTGTCCTGGGCATCTACACAGGAATGGTGTTGGGTATCTTGAAGGATGCATTCCCCTGTTGGAATCTGAACCTCGCTGACCGACAAAAGAAGAGATTGGCATCTATCCAGAGGAGGGTTTCTTTGCAGTTCATCAAAGCATGTAGGACTGTGTCTAATGTGGTCACGACCTCCACTCTGGCACCGTGGGTCAAGATAAAGAGGTATTCTGCCATCAACAGAACAATTCGATTTTCCTCTTCAGTTTGCTGGAAGGCACTTGTACTACGAAGTTTACGTGTACGTTTGGAAAGAAAGATGCAGTAGGCGTAGCCTTTACATGAAAGTATGCAAAGAATCTGGCAATTCGTTTACAAAAGTTTCACAATAGTATTTTTTTCACTAAAATCGTACATACGTTCCTTCATAAATCAGTTCTGCAATGAGTTTTTTTAAATATAAATATTATGGCGGATAAAAGGAGCTAGGTAGCTCAGAGTGTAGGGGTTTGTGATCCTAACTCTAAGGACCCGTGTTGGAATCCGAATGTAGCAGTTCGATTTTGAGCCCAATATACACAGCACCTATAAAGTGAGTATCCTTAATTGGAGAAAAATTCGGCACTTCAGCGTAATCTTGAAAAAATCTCCACCTCCAAAAAACTCCAACGCCTGACCCTTCATCAGTTGTAACGGTTCACATTATTACTGTATCTTTGAGAAAGACTCAGGCAGTGGAATATTTGGAGGAAGCCCAACTGATGGGTTCTAACCGTATGAACAAAATACTGGATGAACTGGAAATCAAATGATTGATGGAGACAGTAGGGAAGCGTCATAGAGACCAACAGGCAGATAGATGTTTGATTAATTGACATTCTGATTTGTAAGACGAAGAGATTTTTCCGTAACAGCTACGAAAATTATGGCAAGTAGTTTTTAATTGTAGAAGTCTGACAGTTGGACAATTATAATCGGGGAACATTTACCATGGTTAAGCTTGAAAGCTTTCTGGTAATCAGGATTAAGAGAAAAAATAAAAAGCTTTTAGTAGATTCGCCAAGCCTCTGTAGTTTTCAAGTTATAAACGTGACAGGAAGTAGCACTTAATAAGAACATAAATATTTAGCTTACGGAAACTGACTTCTTTTTCCTGAGGACCATATTTCTTATCTCTGAAGAAAATTTATTATATGCTTCCTGCGACCTTGAGAAAATTGCATTGGACACATGTTCTTCTGGAATCTTTTTCGCTAGTCATATCCTGATAGTGCTCCCTACAACTCCATGAGATCTTACTGCGTTTTGTTCGAAACGCAGGTGAAACTATTTTTAAAAAACTTATTTTATAATGTAGATGTGTCTTCAATGCTAAACGATCTAATTTAACAGTATTTTATTATGTTTTAGACATAGTCAACATCTCAAATACTATCTTTTATTATCCACAATTCTAAATGTACAATTATTGAATATTTATTGCTATTATTAAAAGGAACCGAATCTAACACCATGAGACAGAAATGATTTTTTTTTTCAATTCTTACTGCCATTTGGGGAACTAAAAGCTTCTTTTGAAGTTCAGAAACAATAAACTAAATTTTTTTCTCTCGAATTTAACGACTTTTGAACTTGATTACCTAGTGCAATACTTTTGGAACCCCGTTCTTCCCAAAACGATAAGTAAACATCCGCTAAAACACTGGCTATTTTAAAGTAGCTTAAAAGTTGAAGGCTTTTCCCTTTCAATTCCTTTTCTCAATATGTAATATGCTTTCAGTCCGCATGAACGGGCTGGAGACGGCTTTCAATTGGCTTGCTCTTCAGCTGAAGGCTAAATATAAATTCTTCCTTTCAACTCTGTTGTGGGATTTTAAATAATCTTTTTTATCTTCTTGGTTCGAGTACACTTACTTCATATTGGTGCTTACCTCAGATTCCAATGTATGAATCATAAAATTGTAAGAAGATGTATCCTATGACATCAATACTCTAATTAATCGGGGATTAGTTTCTTTTTTAAACCTGTGTTGACATAGCGATATCAATGTATGTATTATAGTTATAAGCACTAGAAAGTCTGTCTAACAAACTGATTACATGTATGCTTCTTCTCAAAGTAGTCTTGTCTACTAGGCGTCCAAACATTTGGAATATCGTATTTACTTTCCACAATTCAAATAAAATTAATTAATTTTTCTTACCGTAAAAGGATTCCATATTCCACATGAGTAAATTCCAGCGTTCTTTGCTCATTATCGACCGCTGTTGGCAAACAATGCTTTATCAACTATTGCTATCGCCCACTACCTCGAGTCATCGATCTGTTTATTCACGGGTAATGTAACAATATTTGCACATTACAGTTTATTGCAGTCTCAGAACACAAAACGGGATGCTGACGACATGTAGTATGGCTAATATTATTTATAGTGCAATTTTTTTTTTTTACACATCAATACTTATTCTGATTGTTATAACAATTTCTCACGGAGTATAACTTAAAAAGAAACAAACACATGATACTGAACTTGTTGACTGCTTGTTTCATACTGGCCACAATCGATGTATGTTGTGACGTCTGCAACATATACCTCTCATTCGAGTTTTAAAACCTATCTCCCTTCGTTAATAACATAAGGTAGTTGCCACTGGGCATATTCATTGATGCCTATTCTTTTTGATCTCTCCGCAAACGGATTTACTATTTAAGATGACCAATTAAGTTTTTTTTTTCTGAAACTATCGATATTATATCTTATGTATTCTTCAATAACGAATCAATTGGAGGATTTTCTGAAAAAATGTGGTTCTAGCATCCTGGGGGAATTAGGACTTGCATATAATATTTAGCAGCACCAAATAATTATTTTGTTTATATTATAACTTGGTAACTCCAATCATGATTTCTCATGATATTCAAGTAATGGACCTGCCTGTCTCATTATAAAACAATATATTTACTGTTTTGTCTATAGTTTAAAATAAATAAAATACTTCAAAGGAAGCTTTTTATTGGGAAATGGTAGTTTTCCAAGACGTAATCATTTTTATTTTGTAGAAATATTTTTACTGTCTGGAAATAAAACTTAAAAATACCCATCTTGCTTAAAATTTGACCAAGCGAGTTAAGAGTGATTAATTAATAATTAAACTAAATAAAAAAATCGGTGTAAAAATTAGCGGGTTTCTTATGCGTATACCTTGAACGGGTGTATTAATTTTCACAATTCAATCTGCTTCCGTCTGTTAAAGATAGCTTTTCCTCCTATGTCATGGGAACGGTTCCCTATATTTTAAAAGATTTAATTAAAAAATTAATTCTAATATTCATAATTGATTAATGAGGATCGAAAAATGTTTTTACCGGATAACTTGTAAAATAAATGTAACATTTATTTTGCAGCAAACCTTTCGATTATTAATCAGTATATCTGACATTATCCTGACAAACATTTTTGAAAATCCGGGGTAGGACTGAAAATCCACACTTCTCTTTTTTTTTTAAAATAATTGGTTTTATAATTTACTCAGGTACAGTAAACGGGTAAAATACCCCATTTAATAGTATTGAGCTAGGGATTTATTGGAGTTTACTTAACCATCGAAATCAATACTAATCTAAAATCTTTTATGTTCACTATAAGGTACTTAACAATATAAAGCAGTAAGCTTTAAGTTTAACACGATTCTTTTTTTTCTAAGGAAGATTCTGATTTCGAGTTCGATAAAAAATAATAGCTTTAAAACAAAGAACCGGGGTAACGGAGGTTGTATAGCATACTATTTATGAACGCAATATAATAAATGAAGATTTCTAAAATGTTTCTAACATTTTTCAAGCTATTCAACAGTCATAGAAAAAATAAACATTTTTCCTTTTACAAAATTAAAATATTTTCAGTTTTGAGAGATAGGAATCAGGACTGATTCATTTATAGAACCAATCACTCGTCGAAGAGGAGCTTTTAGGCGAAAAAATCTTTTTGTCTAAATTTCATAGTTACAATATTTTTAGAGGTAGCCTTTCAATTGAAATCCTTCAGGTAACCTAAATAATCAATTTAGTCTCTGAAAAGGATTTTTAGCAGGTGCCACAATTGTTATTCTTGGCCTAGCTGATTTTTATATGTTACGCGAATATTTCGGCAAAAAGGAGTAGTTAGTTACTGCCAAGACTACTTTTGGCAGTCATGCCGATTACTTAACGGAGATGAAATAACTTCTTTCGTTCATAACCATTTCTCGTAATATAACATGTAATAATATATTTCATACATAAATGTCTTTGAGGTAAATAGTGATGATAATACGACTTGTCAATGGTATTATTGTTAAATACGGATCCAATTAAGTATTTAAATAAATTATTAATTTTATAGGTTGATTTCATAGTGTAGTATAACGATTATATTTAATTATACTGACTATACTTTTTCATAATTAAAACTACACTCATAATAATGAGCCTTAAAACATGCAATAGTATCCTTTTCATTATTAAATATTTATTTTACGAATTGATTAAAGAGAAAAATCTCTATAGATTTTATTTAATTCACAGAATATTGTAAAAAAATCCGGAGATAGATATGGGCGGTTTCACGATTACGGCTATTACCAGATAAATCTAGTACTGTGAAGTTTTGTTACGGCTCAGATTACGTTATATCACCTATTATCATTATTTTATAGAGAATTATAAGAAAGGAGTTGATTAAAATTGTCGATTTGATGATCGTAAATCATTATAACATTTAGTGATTTGAATCAATTCAAAAGAAGAAATGAAAAAATACTGTAACTCTTCTTACTCTGCCACGAGCCATTTCGAGTATTTTTTCATTCCTATAAATTATAAAAGTTATCTTAAAATTTTACCTGAATAAAAAGATAAATAAATAACTTTCAGAAGAATAGGACTGAAAATAATTTTTATATACCAGGATACTCATTTTTTTTTCTAATTTCAATTTAGTTCATTTTAGATCATATTTCTATTCCGGTGTAATGCATTTATAATTGTATTTTTTTTAATGATTATTTTTTTATATTATGTAGGAAATAGTTCATCAGACTATCCATAACCTATGGAGTGATAGCGTTTTTACCTAGTTTAGAATTAACTAAATATGTAAAACAATATATTTCACATTCAATTCACCAATACATGATGAGAATTAAAATTGAAACAATTTTGGATTTTTCTAAAATTAAATATTACCTTTTTCCTAAATAATGACCATGACTCACCTAGAAAAAAAATATGATAAATAATAAAACATAAATAAACTGTAAAATAATACAATAATATGTACATATATACATTGTTAGCAAAAGTTTGAAACCACGCAAGTTCTAAACGTTTTAATTTGACGTTATTTTATTTGTTTTAATTGGGCATACATTTTATTTACAACAATGAATTATAAATTGTTCTAGGTAATTTTCTCGAAGCATATCACAAGCTAGCTACAACAAAAATACGATTAAAAAAAATAAATAATTTACAACTGGAAAATTTTTTCATTTAACATTTTTTGTTTCTTTTAGACCTTTACTTCATTACTTAAACAAATATTTATATAATACTTCATCTTTTCATTTCCCTTTTCAAACTTGTATAAATTACTAAAACAAATTTATTTAAATTTTCAAATATTTATAATGAACAATATTTAGTCTTTAATATTACCTTTGTATAATCGTGTGAGGAGACAAGCGTTCAAGTTAAACGTATCAATTGTCAAGTTAAAAATACGACAAACAAAACAAATTGTAATGGCTCATCTACTGAGTTGTAAATTAATACTTAACAATGCAAAGCACTTCAATTATTTTACTTTCATGTTAAATAAATGAGGTTTATGAAATTGTTTCAAATTTATATAGTAAGGTGAATCCCTTTTTCAGGAGTTTGGCCTTCTGATAAAAATATATAAATTATAAATAACTGCAATCGTTCATCTGCCCGGATTATTATTTCTTGTAATAAACGGAATGCAATAAAAAAAGTCTTTTATATGGTATATTTCCTTTCGATATTGAAACATTATATACAAATACCTTTGAAAATTAGACCAAACTCTATTCCTTTTTTATTTTAAGATTTATTGTATTGTCTTCCGTTGGCTTAATAGCTTCCAAACCGAAAAGAAATATATTTTTTCAAATTATAATAACTTATTAAACGTTTTAACATCCACCTTAATATTTTCTTATTTTTTAGTGAGATATTATGTATATTAGTGATTTTGCACCTGTTCTTTGGTAAACACGGTCAAACTTTTTAGATAGTTTGTAATTATTTAAAATAAACATTTTGAGACTTGCGATAAACAATATTTGAAATCTTCTCAAGAGTTGGTCGCGCAGGTACAATAAAAAATATTTTAGAAAAAAGTTTTTTACTATAGTTGTGAATGACAATATATAAAATTACAATAACAACAGCAATTTTTTCACATCAAACGAAATAAAATTGTATGCAGTGATTATATATAAAATGAAATAATTATTTTTAAAAAATACTAATTACCCTAATATTATTATTATTGTTAAATACTAAAAATTATTTAATGATAATAATATCTAAAAGTGATTTTATAATAATTCTGAACAATGCCACTAAAATGAATATAATAGTAAATTAGAAAAATTTGGATATGACAGGAACGTCAAAACCTTAGAATTTGCATAAAATATAAAAAGTATTAATATTTTTATGTTAGCACCATTAGATGAAAAGATTGCGTCCTTTAAAAAAACAAAACAATATTTATATATTTCATTATAATTATTTATTCGTTTTCAAAAATATAAATATTGCCCGAATTATTAGAAGTATGAATAAGTTCCTATACATCAGATTCCAAAGGAATCTCAGAAAAGAGAAGAAACCTTGATACGTCTGTAATGTAGACCAAGGAGATATATATATCCTAAACTGTTGACTTTAAAGTTGTATTTGTAAAACAAAATACCAATTCCTACGATATTTAGAAAGGTAATATGTACAACCTATTTGGAGCAATAACAAACATATAAGTCCAACAAATTGGAACATAGGGCTCCATTTTATAAACATCATGGCCCATTCTACGAGCGAATTTTTTTCAAAGAAGGCAACTTTTGTATTTGTTATTTCTATGCCTAATATGCTATTAGCTTCGACAAATGGTTAAGGCTTTTCTGATTACCTTGGGTTATTAAATAATGCATATAAAAATATTTCGTTTTATTGTATGTAAAATTTAAGGCATCGTTAAATTGCTAAGGCTCATTACGATGTTGGGGAACGTCCAATGTGTAGATATGGTTCCAACTATTTATTTCAACTTTTCAAGTATATACATTCCTACTATATCTAATTGTTCACTACACCAAATAAATTTGGTGAAATCTATAATTTGTTTATGAAAGGAATATGGTCCGGGTGCGGTCAA
>NW_027114701.1:549968-565740 GCF_000696795.3 Halyomorpha halys | reverse complement strand
ACATAAGCCCTGCAACGTGGGGCGAAACGTTGGCTCATTAAATTAGTATATTTCTACTATTTGAGTTTTTCTTGACCGCACCCGGACCATATTCCTTTCATCTTTACACACGGTCAATCAATAATCTTCCAGTATAATTTGTTTAGTCTTTTTTTTTTTTAGCCAATTTGTTATAATCAATTTATTTTATTTTATTTTACTCGCTATTGTATTAATTTGTTCAAATGTTAATTAACTTTTTCATTTTAATTTTTTTTTATTACTTTTTCCCATAATATACTAATCCAAATTTTTTTCAGAAACATTGCAGTCTTTGAATAAATATTAAATACTTGTGCTTTTGTTAGTTAAAAAAATGATTTGTACTTTTTTATTTCGATGATTTTATAAAGTTTATTAAAAAATCTTGTCGTTTTACTGCTAAAATGAATCCAGTGAAAAAATTATGTGAAAGATTTTAATATTTGTAAATTTTTACTAGTCAAAAAATAATGAAAACATACGGATACTCTACAAAATATTTCACTATAATTTACATGGTCGACTCACTTGGTTATTGCTTTCTATTAGACCATGTTTAGAAGAAAAAATTACCCTTTGCATATAATTTTGACAGATGTACACCAAGAAATAAGAAAAAAAAATTATATTTTTTAGATTATAATCAAGTTCTTAATTAAGGGATTAAATAAATAAATTAACAAATGTTATTTTTATCCCTCAGCAGTTTTGAGACTATACATCGAAATATTCATTTACGTTTTCCAACTATCCGCCATTCTGGCATTTTCTGTGTATCATGAATCATAAATAGAACTTGTGTGAAACGGGTCTAGAATAAGCTTCTTGAGCCTCTGCCAAATTTTGTAGGGTCTGAGGTCGTCTGCCCCTTGGCTGGACATACTCAATTATTCATTATATTTGTAAAAAAAAATTTTTTTTAAAATTATTTGAAGAGAAATATTGTATTATCATTTCTTAGATTTATTCAAAAATATATCATCCAAATAATTCTTACTTCCATCAGGCTCGTGTTAGAGGAAGTACGGTTATCAATAAATTAAAAAAAAAAAGTGTTCTTGCTTAATTCTAACATTTTAAGATTTTTTGACGCCAAGCATCAGCCAAAAGTCGACAATTAAAATTATAGCTCCATTATTCGAGAACGAATTGGGCTAGAGCATTGTTGGAACACAATCAAAGATATTAGCGTACCAGTTTAATCAATGGGAGATTAAATTTAAATGTAATTGTGTGGGGATGTTAAATATAACCTGCCTAAATATAGTTACTTTCACTCTGAATGAAGCTCTTAATACGGAATTAATCTTGGCAACCAAGGCACACTAAATAATATCACCACCCCAAATCGGATTCCTATTCATTGTCATGATTACAAACGAGTCAGGTAAGAAGGAAATATGAAAAGAAAATAACTTTTAAATAATCTCAATGAGAATATTAAACATTCACAGTAACGATATTTGTTTTTTTAGTTTTACTTAATTGTAGATTCTTTATTATGGATATTTATAAAATATATAACATGTTTCATTATAAGATTACAAAAAAAAAAAACACCGAAAAGCCGGAATCCCAACTTTTATTTTTGCATTATAATACAAAAGAAAATTTCGTTAGCTTGGCTTTGTTCCCACCCCCTAAATTGTAACCATGTAATGAGCAATTTTTAAAAAATAATTGTTTCACTAGAAGTATCTGAAGTTAAGTAGTGAAACATATCTGTCACCAAGAATTTTTTTTTGTTTTCTATTTCTTATAATCATTACAATATATTTGCAATTAAATTGAATTTACTAGTGCAATAAAATTCATCAAAAACATTTTGATGAAAAAAAATGTGTACCAACCAATAGAAAAAAAAGCCTCCATCTTGGAATAAAACGATATAGTCGGCCTGTATACTATCGTTTTCACTGGTCCTTCACCTACCGTTTAAGCCAAATGAAAATCCTGGCAGTTATAGCTTTATGTGACATCTATTAACCAAAAATATCCGTTACTATAGTTTCGTTTTGATCTCATTTAATCTCCGGTTCTGATGAATACAGTTTTTATTCATGTTATATTTATAGTAAGTATTTTGCGATTAACAAAGTCTAGGTGTCAGTGGCTGAACGATGCTTTAAAATATTTTTTTATTTAATGACATCTCTTAAATAAGAACTCAATACTATTCAGTAATGAAGAAAAAAATTTAAAGTTATGAAGATATGAAAATAAATGAAATTTAGTAATAAAACAATTAATTGTACAGATATACAAGTATTTACTTCTAAAGTGCAATGGAACTTAAAAATTTCAATCAGAATTTAAATATTCAGACTTAACAATTTAGGAAATAAAGTACCCTAAGGGCAAATCAAAATATAATAAAATAACATGAGTTTAATTATTTTGTTAATTAATCACCTACTGACGTAATACTTACTTATAATAATGTACTATGCTATTCAAACGATCAATTCTAGATGTCTAAAAGCCTAACAAGCTACTCATTGTGATATCAAAGTATTTCATTGTCAGTTCCGCATTATCGCCTAATTTACAACTGGATTCCTTATAAATATTTTAAATAGTTCTACATAGCTACTCATTGTATGGAATGGTAAACAATATTAGTCAATATTTTAAATTGGTTTATTTTTGAAAACATCTCAACAATATGTTTCTCACCTTTTTATAAGTAATATATTTCGTATCATATGTACAAATTCATGATTAAAGTACTTGGTGAGTTCTTGTCAATTCGGGATCAGTATTAGACAAAATTTATTACAAAATATCAAATATTTCAGGTAAGATGGACATGATACTTTCAGTGTAGCTTCTTCACTATTTCTATGTTTTTATTTCTTCCGTTTTCGAATTTTATCTTTCTGGAAATTTCAAATATATTCAAAGGTTAATCATTTTCCACTTAAAAATGAAACCGTCGTTGCTTCGACGAAATTAGGTTTTAGTGGATGAAATTTGGAAAAATAATAATGGCGGATCATGTTTACACTAATTAACACACAACCCTGTGACGGGAAACTGACCGATGACCCTGAAATAATAGCTGGAAAATTTGGTAAACACTACACAAAAAACTTTAACCCACCTTCCATTCATTCGGATGATACAGAACCTGTTGATAACCCCATATATAACTGTACCGAAGACCAAGGAAAAAAATATAACTCTCCTTTCTCTATGTGGGAACTTAAATCGATTCTCCAAAATCTCAAAGGATCATCACCCAGCCCCGACGACATCCATTATGCAAGGATTCAGCACCTTCCACAAAACTGTTATACTGGCTACTCGAATTCTTTAATCATGTGTGGAAAACTGGTGAATTTCCTAATGCCTGGCGACAATCAGTAGTAGATCCAGTCCTTGAAGAGGGCAAAGACAAGCACCAAACGAACAGTTACCGCCCGATATTTCTAACAAGTTGCCTTTGCAAAATAATGGAACGAATGGTTAACAAGCGCCTGGTATGGATCCTTGAAAGAAATGATATTCTCCAGAGTTACCAACGCGGATTTCGTAGAGGGAGGTCCATTATCGACTACTTAGTTCAACTGGAAGCTGAACTAAAATATACTTTCATAGAAAGACAGCAAGCACTCGTAATTTTCTTCGACATGTTTAAAGCATTCGACTATACGAGCAAAAATACTATTATAAAAAAACTTATATCCTTAAATTTTACGGGTAATCTCATAACATTCAACCAGCTGTTCTTATCCATACAGATACTCAAAATCAAATCAGGGATTCATTTCTCTGGTAATTTCGAACAAAAAATTTGAGTACCACAAGGATGTGTTCTCAGTACAACTATATTTGCACAGGACATTAAGAAGGAAGAAACATGGCGAGAAGAATAAAGGTGATACTTTATGTGGACGATCTAGCTATTGTGTGCCGCTCAAACGACATTAATATTAAACTACAAGAAACTCTTAATTGATTAAAAAACTGGTCAAATAGCTCAGGTCTTAAATCAAATAACGCAACAGGATCTGCCTTTGTGACACAAAACACAACCCATAAGAGACAACTCCATCATCTCTATAATATACTATATTAAACAGCAGAACTGAACGCCATAACATCCGCCCTTTACTTTTGCATGTCAAATATACCAAATGATAATATAGCAATAATAAATATCGGACTCCATTAGCGCTTTTCAAGGACTAGATAAAATGTATTCGGTTCATCTCCTCGTTCAACGAATTCATGAATACTTAATAATGTTAAAACAAATAGGTAAATCAGTCTACTTCATCTGGGCCCCGGATATGTTGGTATTACAGGAAATGAGATGGCCGACAAAGATCCTAGAGAAGCGTTAGTCCTCCTAGGTAGAACCACAGCTATCTTAACAGCACTGGAACTTGCTCGCCCATTAAAGGAATGCATAAATAAAATATGGCAAGCAATGTGGGATGAATGTCCGCCCAGTAAATTGAAATCTATAAAGAAAGATGTGTAGTTCTGGACTACATCAACCCGAAGTAGATGCCGCGAAAAAGTAGCAATTACCCGACTCAGAATATGACATTTTCACACGTCCACTTCATAACAGGAGAGGTTCCTCCAAAATGTACGAAATATAATGGTAATCTATGGAATTGGAATATCTATTTTTCATCTTCATCTCACCACTATCGCTACAAACATTATTAAACAAATTATAGCTTCAATTGATTAAATAAATTAATCAATTTATCAATCAATTAAAAATCATAGCTTCAATATTTTAAACCAACAAACAACAGGCGTTGAACGCCCTTTCAAAACAAATAAACAACACTAATCAACAACTTTCTTCCTGTGCCAATCCATTAGACAAGCCGTTTTTGAAATTCATATGTGCCAATGATAATATGTTTGGTCATGATCTAGGAAGTGGTTAAGTTCCCTTGGCCGACGTTCTCCCTGATGGAAGGGCTTCGGGCTCTGCAGCCTGAAGTCATAGTAACCCCCTCCCTCCTTTCCTTCAGTGGAGCGGCCCCTCCTCGTTCTTTGTACCCCCTGGCCAGTGGTTCTTGGGCCAACATTGTACCGCCTTCAGCGGACCCAGCTCAACCCCTTATAATACCATGTGGCAAAGGTGTATGTATATATATATATACACACTGTAAATATGTAGACTTTTATATGCTGTAGTTGCTTAATAAATTAAATTATGAGGTAGGGGAAAAAAAATGTTTGTGCTTACGTATGCACAAGTAGCAGGTGTAAGATGTTATAATTGTTTATAGTATAAAATTATAGCCCATTTATTCTAGCCAAAAAAAATGATTATAGCCCATTTATTCTCTAATCCCTAACTTGTTTACAAATTCGGGCCGAATGCTAATATACGAACGAATACAATTTTTCTGGTTTTATATATTTTTTTTTTTATCTGTGAATGTGTAAATCATAGGCATGGTCTATTTTCAACCTCTAACCTGAGTGACAGTCATTGGGAAAAAAATAACAACTATTCCCCGAGAAATTCTTCATTTTTACAAGCATAAAATACATTGCGTTGCTAAATGACACTTCATATCTGTCAAATTTATAATATGAAAATTAGTATATAAAATTAAAGTACGCCGTAATAGGAACCAAAATTCATTCGCTTAAGAGATAATCGTGGTACAGACTTACTGACCAATGACTGGAAATGCGTTTTTTGGACTTATAGTATGTAAAATCTTTAGGAAAGAGGTTATCGATAATCTTCCGTGACACTCTAGACTCTATTCTCACCTACAGGTGCCACAACTTTGAGAGTGTAAAGAAAGTAAGTAAATGTCTTTAGCTACAGTTTAATGATAAAATAAATAATAGATGGTCTGAAGGGTAAAGTAAGTGCTTAGAAAAATGATAAAGTGAACTCAGGCAAAATGTTTGCTATATCTATAGAACCAGGGCAGGATCCTATGTGGTAATCCAGATCTAGATTTCTGGCACCAGTTCGTAAATTTCCACACTTCTGACAATTTACGAACTAACCTAATCTTGTAGCTTAAATGTTTTATACAATCTTTAACTGTCAAACATATCTTCATAACACTTTTTGTTTGAAACGTTATCACGTTGGTAGCGATAATTTAATGATTTTTGGTTACACAGATAATTCATGCATTTGTGTTTATTTTTCTTTATTATTACACGTCACCCTACTTAAGTTTTTATTAAGTAATTAACCAACTAGCACCCCTGCAAAATTATATAATATTCCTTTTATTAAAAAGGTTAACTTGTTAATTAAAGATAACAGCAGTAAAACATCCAAAATGTATGCCTTATTATATATTCGTTATGGTTTACGTAAAACATTTATTTGTTTCCAGTAGTAATAAAATAATTAATAATGAGGTATCAGACTCGTCCTGTAAGATTGATGGACGGTAAAAAAATGCATAAAATGGAATTTTTAAAAAATATAATTTGTGTTAACAACTATTTTTAACTCAATAAACCTTTTTTTAAATAACAACACGTATGTTGAAAATAAATTTATATTTTGAACATACGTGTTGTTAGTAGGAAAAATAAAATTAATACGTAAAGTTACGTCTTCCCTTTAATAATTTTTGTAGATTATTTAATTATTATTCCTTTTTTTTTGGTTTTTCCGATTCCTGTAAAGTGAGGTTCATAATTCATCGTAAATATTGCCTTTTTCTACCATGAGTCTGAGTGAAAATAATTAATGGTTGATTAGAATATTTGTTAAATTTTAAGGTCTGGGGTCTCCGCAATTCTTTTTCTTCCTCCCCTGCTCAGTCACATTTTGTAAAATAAGAGGCAACCCTGATTGGTTAGCAAGCTATTCTTATAAAAATTTCCATATTTTCTTCTCCTTTTTTTTTTATTTTTTTGTCCATTTTTGTTTTCAACGCATATAGCCTGAAAAAGACTATTGTAGTATTACTGAAGATCCTTTTCTGCTTTAACAGCATAACGACATTTGCGTGCCAAATGTTAATAACGTAAAAAAATAAAATTTCCAGTAAAAAAAGATCATTACATCCTGACCATACACATCTTCCAACCATGAACGACCCGATCATTACCATCAAATAGACAGACACACTTAACCTATAATAACTTTGTATGAATGCTTATAATAACAGAGGCCCATTTGTGTCACCCATCAGTCTTGTTACGTTTTTTCACTTTTCGAACCCCTAGATCTACTTTACAATAATAAAACACACTAATCACTAATACGACTCATAAATAAAGGAGATTAAAAAAGTAATAAATAAAGAAGGCTAGAAGAGGAGAATTGCCGAATATAGCCCAATAAAACTGGCAAAGCAGAACACTAATAAAAGCACAATGGCTGCTGAATGTTCAGTTCTACTAATAGTCCCCCGCTCTTGGCTACTGCCTTTCTTTGTAGTTTTTTTTTCTTTTACTATTTCATTTAGTTTTCTATTTTTTACCTTAGGGACGAGTAGAGGGAACCTTCTGAATTGTAAATAATCTCAGACCTCAAAATACGCACCGAAGGTGAGCAACACAGCTTAATTTGCTATTGTTTGTTTTGGGTAGTCTTTCTCTAGTGTTGAGGGGAAATGAATAAATCAGGAAAACTAAATACAAAAGAATAATGTTTTAAATAATTTAATGTTCCTATACAATCCAAAATCCTACGTAAAATCCTTGATGCTCCTTATTACGTTACAAATAAACTCATTCACAAAGACCTTAACATCCCATTCGTTGCAGATTTGACCCAAAACAGATATGCGTCTTTTCATTCCAAATTCCTTACCCATCCTAACCCATTAGTTCTTAATCTCTCATCCTTAACAATCCCTGATAATTCTCCCAGGCGTCTGAAAAGAAGATGGCCACGGGACCTTCTAAATTAAATTAATGCTTGAAGTAACAATAAAATAAAAATTATCTCATTGAATAGTAAATATAAACAACTTATAAATTAAAAGTATGTGTTCCATTTTACTATCGACTTTAGCAGAATTACTTGGAACAGTTATTTAAATTAACTCTAAAATATTTTTTTAAATCCGATTATGCTCATTAAAAATAAACTTGATCAACTCATTATTATAACCATAATGATGAACTCATTTTTTCATGGATATCAATCTACAGTCGTAGAGCCATGACCGTCAAATATATTTCTATGAATACTTTGGTATCCGTCTTAAATTAAAAAATCAACTCTATTTTCTATTAATATCGTAATTGTATTTTGTATATCATGAAGAATAGTGCTTTAATATCAAGGAAAATGCAAATTACATTAAAATAAAAAATCCTTTGTCTAAAATAAGAATTGAGAAAACCTTGTTTATCAAGCATTGTAAGGTTTCCCGACAAAACCACCTAAGTTCTAAATGAAACCGTTTATACTTGCCCTCCGAACAAAATCCAAGGACCATCAAGGTCTTCAGGCCGATGACATACTGAAGCTCAGTCACTCTTCCTACATTGTCCTTATTAATACGTTACGGTACATACAAGTCATTAATGTGTGTTTCATCTTGCTAATTCAACACGTTTCTACGATTTTAAGTCAGACAATTAAATTTAAGTTTTGTATTAAAGAAAATAATAATAAAATAAAACTGTAAAGTTTTATGTAATGAAAACCTTTCTACCCAAAAAATCGTAGGTTTAATACTGAATTTACAATAACGATTCTGACAGGAAATGGTATGGTCAGCAATTAATTAAACCGACTGGTATATAACAATAAAATGGTCAAGTCCGTCTTTAATAGAGATTGGAAGTGGGTAGCACAGTTTTTGACTGATTTTGTTCACAAATATTTCTAATATTTTCTTCTCTTCTCTCCTCTGAGTGGTGTTTCAAAGGAGAAAAAATTAATTATTTTTAGAAGAACTTGAAAATGCGGAGGTCGAATAATTGATGAGTCAATCGTGTTATTAAATTACAAAAAAGTAAAATGAAATAAAAGGATTGCCTTTTTTTGTGTGTTATGATCTCCTCTAGTGAGATTCTGACATATCATACATAGAGTGTCAATTTGAAAATTCATAAGTAAGCTTACCAGGAAGGATGAGAGAGGAGGGTTTCACGCCGTTTTTCAATGTCAGGCATTTTTTAAATATTGCTCGATTTAACTATATTTAAGTCTTTTCTTCCTATTTTAAGCAAATATTTTAAAAGTGATATAGCACCGTCGCTCCCTGGGGGTTTTGGAGGAGTGGGTCCGGCTGGAAGAATTGCCTTTTTTTTTGTGTTATGATCTCCTCTTGTGAGATTGTGACGAGTCGTACATCGACCAACCTACTCGCTATAATTGTCTGTTCGAAAAGTCAGCTAAGTTAGGCACCACGAAGGCAGGAGTAGCCGATTTCACACAGTTTTTTAGTTTCAGATGTCTTTTAAATATTTCTCAATTAAACTATAAGTCTCCTCTCCCTGTTTTAAGGAAGTATTTCAGAAGTGATTATTATTATTATTAATACTATGTTATCAAACTAATTTTAATTTCATTTTATGCAAAGGGAAATAGGTATTTTTCAATGAATTTACAAAAGATAAAGAGTTAAACTACAGACAACAGTCCTTACTAAAAATCAGAACTATAGCATATTTTAACTACTTTTTTTCAGGTATCGTAAGAAAGTTGTGAAGTTGTGTTATGAAGGATAAGCCTGAACTTACCTATAGTTCTGTTTATCCATAATTCGTCAATTCAGGCATCATCAGAACAAAAAAGTGGTCCATTTCCTTTATCATGTTGCCTGAATGGGCAAAACCTTGAATGGTTAGTTGTGTACTACTATCTGAAAGAATCAATACTTTGTTTTAAATTCTTCCGATAATATCTTCTTAGAAAAACAATTATTCAAGGGTTGAAAAACAGTGGAATTTGATTTGCTTAGTTGCTTTTCCTTGAATAGAAAATAGTAGAGGACCATGGAAGGAACTTACAGCTCCACTTAAATTTAGATAATGTTTATTGAAATAAATGATTGTAAATACTCCCTGGCCTCAGTGATAAATAGCCCATGTCACTTCCAAGTTTCTTCTTTAACTGCTTTCTAAATATATTCAATGCTACGGTTGCTAATCTAAGGTGATAACTACAACACCGGGCTAACGCAGTAATATTTTTAAGAGCTAAGGATGCATAGTATAATACTATTTACATTAATGTGGTGTATAAAAAAAGAATGACCGTTTTCAACCAATTATTTGTATTATTATTTCTTTTATATATTATCAATTTCTTTCCCTTGAAGGCAATGGGCCATGGATCGAAACAAGTAGCAATCCGATGGTGCGAGGTCTGGGCTATATGGTGAACGATGCAGAAGTTCGAACTCGTGAAGTTCTTTAAACTTTTCTTTGGTTCGACGTGATGTGAATGCTGAGAGGATATTTCGTCAGGGACCAGTTTACTGCTTTTTTTCACCTTCCTCATGGAGACTAGATGGCGACTAACAATATCTTCCGATACACCGCACTGCTTGGCAAGTTCGCTAGTAATTGTGGACGGATTTTACTCAATCTTCCAGCAGAACCTCATCAATAATTAATGGTTTCCCGAAGCCCTTCTTCCTTTCCTGCGTCGTATCTCCACTGCTAAATTTTTCAAACCAATGCCGTACAGTGCGCTGTTCAAGGACACATTCTCCTTCATATTCAATAATTTCACGAGTTGCTTCAGCGGATTTGAAATTTTTTTCCAGTAATGCCTTAAAATTACAAGAATTTCGTAGGACACTGTCATGTTTCTTCTTTGAAAGAAATAACTAAACTTTATTTGATGAAGCCGTATGGGATAAAACAAGCTTAGAGACCGCTCTAAAGGTATTATTAAGTATTAAAATATTTATAGTCCTTTGAAATCTTGAATTTTATAAAACGGTCATTTTTTTATACGCCTCATTATTAACTTCTTTCCGTAATTACTTCTTATAAATTTATTTGATCAAGCAGTCATTTATTCTTCCATGAATGTACGCTTGAACTAGAAAATATGTATCAGAGACTAATTTAATTTTAATTATAAACATTACTTTTCAAAAAAATTTAAATATTGGAAAATTAGTTTAATCCCTGTGTCGATAACGTTGTTTTTCGGTTATTTTTTTCTAGTTCTCCACAATCACTTTTGGTTGAGGATCATAAAATAGTTACCATATCGATATAAATATAACTTGGAAAGGATCCAGACCCTCACCCCGTGGTCAAAGTTGTAGGTTTTTATTGTTACAATTCTATTTAACATGAATAACCAAAAACAAAAAGGTGAAGGTGTAAAATCTGATCCAATTATTTAACACTGAAATAGTAAAATGAATAGGATATATAAATATATATATTAAACCTCTGATTGACCGTACATATCCAACTCATAGAGAATTATATGGCATATTATATTGTTATTTTATTTCCCTTAAATAGATTTATATCAAGAATTACCGATTTAAAATTGGTATTAATGATTTTTTTTTTTTTATATGAAGTACGGTGTGAAATATTCGGACAGAAGAAGAATGGGCTAGTTGGATAAATTAGAAGGCTATGGAACGCCGAGTAAGATGGGCGTGTTATTGTTGAGTTTAGTAACAGACGCGTTTATAAAAAATTAATAAATGCTGATTCGACGGGTAAGCGTCTGAAGGATAAGTGGAAACGTAGGTGGGAGGAGTGCGTCAAGACTAACTTATGGATCTGGCGGGCGTCATGGGGTAGATGTGTGCAAACAGCGGTTGGTCGTATCGACATCCATTCTTCGGGTTCTCCAAGTTATTTATTGTTACTTTTATTAATGGTTTTAGTATTATTAATTTATCAACATTAAAGAGTACGTCAATAATATATCATTGGGTTACAACCCAAGGGGTGAAAGCGATTATTTTGTAAAAAAGGATTATGTGCTATCGATTAGTAAATGCTTCAAAAATTGAAAAAAAAAAAAAAAGGGAAATAATCTATTTCTAACTACGTCCACTGGTAGCTCATTAAAAATCTATTATTTATAAGTATCCTTTGGCTATATTTATATATACTGAAAATTCAAAAACTAGATGTAATTCGGTCAAGCTTCACTAAGAAGAGGAAGTGACACTAGTCGAAAAATACTAGTATCCGAGTGTTGCCAATGGACCCCCTAAAGGCCAAGAAAAAAAAATTATATTTCAGTTTTCTGCCTTTACTCTGAAAAAATATTTGTTAATTTTTAATGTATAACAAATTAAAAAAGACGCTTTCGGTAAAGTCAAAGAAGAAAAAAAACAAAAAAAAAAAACAGTAATATTTCTTTTTACCGTCATCAAAAACCCTTAAATACGAATTTTTTTAGAAATCAAAAATTAGAATTTTTTTAGAAATCAAAAATTAGAATTTTTTAGAAATCAAAAATTAGAATTTTTTTATGTCTAACGTTCGGGTTAACATATTTTATTCCAAGGCTTTTGTCCAAATCCAACGTTGATACAACTTTTAAAAATCTGAACTTCTTCCCTACCTGCCAAAATCAATGCCTTATATACTTTATTTCTTTACAAGGTATAAAAAGTAGTTTCAAATTACGAAAAAGTCCTTATTCGTTTTATTTTGTATTTCCTGTGCTAATTTGCTTACGTAGGCCTGGTTTTTTTGTTTTTTTTCTTTCGTGCCCTTCGTTGAAAAATATTAGGAAGAAATAAGTACAAATGATGATAGTTGATGTGTGCTTCCTTTTTCTATTCCCATGGGTACTTTAAGGGGTATTGCAGGTATACCCTGTGTGTGCAGAGACGAGGACGCCGTGTGCGGATTTAAACTATGTTGAGCGGGGAAGGTCCGCTTTGCTCGTGGTGATAGAAATTAGGTTCAGACTGCAGAGCCCAAACCTTGTCCCAAGGTAAGAACATTTACCAAGGGGACGCCTCCTTACCATCTCCCAGGTGGTGGTGGAAGGACAATTTCCAGAAACAGCGGTTTAGTGCAGCCCTTCAACCCATCAACAAAATTTTGTGTCTCCGGCCAATGTGCTCCGGCAAAGAGCTCATCGTTGCCTTTTTTGTTGCATTTCGTGCAGTTTATATAGCCCTAAGCCAAATAGGTTTCTAGTAGATAAGTGGAATCTTGTTGAAGTTATGCCAATTTATGTGATTTTCGAATTGCTCGGACAACTTCATTTGGTCCAAATTGTTAACTCAAAAATTATATTATATTATAGCGAACTGCCAAATATACTCTCTCTAAACCGAACAGATAAAATGCTTTTTAATTTCTATGATCATTTATATTAATGGTCTTTAAAAACAAATTTGACTTTCTTTAAAAAAAACTAAACATTTTTTTTAATTCTATATTATTTATTGTGATTTGAAAAGCATTTAATCTCCAATGTATTTAATACAATCGGCAATAGTTTATTCTTGTTCTAAGCAATGAAGATAATAACATATATATTTATAACAATAGCATATATTAACATTTAAATTCATATAGAACTACGCCTGAAAACTACAATATTAAACAAAAAAGTATATACAATTTTTTTTACGGCTCCTTGAGCGCTTTGGTAAGAATCCTAGGACACGTGTCTGAGATTTTTAGACCTAGTTTCACCAAAAAGGTTTCATGGGTATTGTTATTACATCTGCTTCAAAGCTATTCATAGTAACATGATACACTAAGTATCAGATTTAATATATCATATAAATTAAATTAATGTATATTAATAAAATTACACCAAACAATTACTGACATACACATTTTAGAATAAATCTGCAATTTGTTGTATAGAACATTTAACAAAACGAGTTAACATTATTCACATTTGATGAAGACTTACAATTCCAAAATTTTAATCATCTCTATAAATTATTTCACAAAGCATAGTTTTAGTTTAAAAAAAATGTATCATTTCCAAGATGGAATATGGAACAAATTAGTTTTCTTGATTTAATATAGTAATCTTAAAATCTACAAAAAATATATTATTTGTTTCAATGGCCAGACATAGTTAACTCATGTAATTTCTGGTTGACCTTTCTTTGTTAATTATATGTTTTTGTTTAAATTAGTTTTTATTGGAATTATTTTTTCGGTTACTATTATAAACACTCTTGTAGGAAGCATTAGTAAATTTTCCTTTAGTGAGTTTGCATATGAGAGTAAAGAGAATATAAAATATTAAATAAATGCATTACATCATAAAATTTTATAATAGTAAGCAATATAATTTTTTCCTCAAATTGTATCTCATATTTTTAAAAAATCAGTTTGTAACCAGGTCGAGTTTAGAATGAATTGTAACAGAATCGGCGAAGGCCGTGGCGGGATAAATTTAGAAAAAGCAGATGACTCAAATCGTCTGAACAGAAGCGGAAGTTTTAACAAATTATACTAAAATCGATACTTTTTTTAGTCTTAATTTCTTTTATTGCACATAAAAAATCTGTAAGAGTAATCTTAATGAAAATCTATCCCAATGTTTGGCTAGGATACAACGTCCTAACGTTTGTGCCGGTAATAATTTTAATTTATAGTCAATTTTTTTGTGGTAAATGTGATCGTAGGTGAGGTAAAACTTTTAAATACGGTTTCAAAATAAAAGCAATAATGAAGTATGTAATTTTCATATAAATATCTCGATAAATTCTAATTAGTTGAATAATCAATGTCGGATAAAGCTCAAAGAATTGGTATTTATTTCAAAAATATTGCTGATGACATTTCACATTAATAACATATATATTGTTATTTTTATTAATATTCACATGCGGCTTTCGCCTTACAATAAAATAGTATGACCACGCAATTCAAAGAGATTAAAAATATAATATTTATGGCTTTTGCTATATTTAATGACTGAAAATAAAAAATACTATTATTTTTATTGCAGTACGGTTAATATTAAAACCATAATAGATTATATTTTGTAGCATATTCTAGGAGTGGATAGTCACGGAATAGATGAAATAGTTAAACAGCGACTATTTAAAGATAGAAACTTCAATGAAGTACTGAAAAAGACAAAATGGTACAGATTTATAACTCCATTGTATTTCTTACTAGGAACAGCGGAAACAAGAACATTATTTTATTTATTTTTTTTTAATTTGTTATATTTGTTATTTTTATCGATAGGACAAAAACCGTTAAGAAAGTTTAACTGTTTCTCGAGCAATCTGAGCTGAAATTGGAAAAATACTTAAAAACAAAATTGTTTAAAATTCAACATTCAATAAAAATCGGTCATCCTTTTTAGAATCCTCGGCATTTCGGGGAAACTCAAATCATGATGAAGGATTCTAAATTTTTCTCAGTGTAAAAAACAGTAAGAAAGAATTGTTTCACGGTGTTTTGCCATTTACGCTATCAGGACGCTTTGGATCAAAATAGAGCCCGGTATGAATTTGTTAAACAATTTGATTGACCAAGTGTATTGTATTAGAAATTTTAAACCCTTAATGTTATTGTAAAATTGTAGAGATTATGAGGATGAAACCTGCATACTAGTAGAGGTTAAAAGAGTGAACTTGCATACTGGTAGAAGTTATGAGGATGAACCTGCATACAGGTAGAGGTTAAGAGGGCGAACCTGTATACTGATAGAGGTCAAGAGAATGAACATGCATACTGGTAGAGGTTAAGAGGATGAACATGGATATTGGTAGAGGTTAAGAGGATGAACCTGTTTACAGGATGAGGTTAAGTGCGTGAACCTGCATACAGGTAGAGGTTAAGAGGGTGAACCTGCATACCGGTAGAAGTTATGAGGGTAAACATGCATACTGATAGAGGT
>NW_027114701.1:541270-549352 GCF_000696795.3 Halyomorpha halys | reverse complement strand
GGTGAACCTGCATCCAGGTAGAGGTTAAGAGGGTTAACCTCCATCCAGGTAGAGGTTAAGAGGGTGACCCTGCATCCAGGTAGAGGTTAAGAGGGTTAACCTGCATCCAGGTAGAGGTTAAGAGGGAGAACCTGCATCCAGGTAGAGGTTAAGAGGGTGAACCTGCATACTCAACTCACGACGGCCGGTACACATCCAAAGGTACATAAAACCGGCATAAAGGATCTTAAAATTTCATATAAGTAGAAAGTTAAATACGGATTTTTTTTTCAAAATGGATTATTTAGACTATTTAAATGGTTGAGAAAAAAAAAATTGCAAACAATCCAGAACATTACAGAAAACAAAACTGTATTATTTAACCCCTTCAAATGGTTTTGAAAAGTAATTGTACGCTTTTAAGGAATATTTTATCTAGTTTACTATGCTGCAATTTACAATTATCTAACTTGAATACTTTTTTTAGTTATTGCTTTTTATTCATTTTTTTTACATGGAATAATAATTGCGTTAAATTAAATCAAATATGTACTGTTATTTTGCTAAGATCTCGTCTGTGAGATGTCTGAAGGTCAAACTAAACTAAATTAGCAATGCCTCCCATTTGAATATTGTTTCGAAAAAAAGTGTTATAAACAAAACAATAGCATAGTTGTATAAATATATGTTATGTATTGTGTATACTCCTTTTACTAAATTACTTAGAGTTTTCAGGTTTATATTAAAAACAAAACTAAATTTCTGCAATAAGAAAACAGCTCATCCATATTTTTTTCCTCTGTGTTACAAGTGTTTTGACCCAACTACTCCTTCAAAAACCTTTAAAAACACTAGAAAATCTTTGCAGAGGTGCTGGTTAATGGTCTTGGTTAAGTTGTGAGTGAGTATACTCTCGGCGTAATTACCATCCTCACACTAAGCCATTTTAATTTAAATATCATCTGCCACAGTTTAGGTTACTAGATTAGGTGTAGAATTAAACAATATAGAAACATTAAAGTCTTGAAATAAACAAATTGTTTCTGAGATATTATAATAACGATTAAAAATAAATAAATTTTAAATTAAAGAAAAAATAACGTTTAAATGTCATAGTGGTATCCATTACATTGCTGAATATTAACTAAAATAAATGTTTCTTAACAATACGGCGATTAAATTACTGGAAATGTATTTTTTACATCCTGTTCATAGAAGTAAAAAATTACCACTTTACCGCTGTATAAAATGGTAACATATTTAATACTGTATAATCGTAAAATATTTACGATTTATGTTTTCACAAGAAAAAAAATAATTGCTGCCAGAAGTACACATATATAGTAACAAGGAATGATTTTTAGAAATCTAAACTTAGTTTAGTCACTGGCGCCAAACCAAGAACTAACATTTGTAGTCGAATAATTGAACTTTACCAGGTCTGATGAATATCTGTTGAATACCCAATTATTAATAGCTTCATTCATTCACAGTACTATGAAAGATTATACCCCTTTGTTATATTCAGCTCGTGAACTTCCTATTTGCTAGAATATTCCGATATTTTGTATAAACGTATGTAATTGTGTACAAATTTATTCAATGATAAGTCGTTTAAATTTTTTTCTATGAGAGTCATTTATTACAAATATTTGGAAGATTATTGATTGACCGTGTGTAAAGATGAAAGGAATATTTTTGACCGCACCCGGACCATATTCCTTTTATCATTACAAATATTTCTTTCCACTGAAAATTTCATTTAATTTCATAGTTAAGTGGCTAGACGCCGAACTGGAAGAGGTTAAGAAATCGATTTGGCTTCTAAAATAAATTTAGTTTACTATAAATTTAACATAGTAATAATTTTTCGGTATCGTCCAAAAATAAATATTAACGCTCCCAGACGGAGATCGAACCCAAAACCTACAACATTCCGATCCAGGTACTCTGAGACCCTCGCCCTAACACTCTCGGCCGTTACGTCCACTGCGCTCTCATTTAACATTGAATATAATACGATTTGCATTAGTACAGTTTTGAATACCATTTGCAAATTCTAGGGCCAATTTCGAGGTCCAAATACGGGGTCTCTAATCCGCTAAAGACTTGCTGCGATCTGAAATGACTACTTTGTCCGCGCGCAAGGTAAAGAGGTTCCGAATAATGGACGTTATTATACTGATGGCTAAGAGGAAATGTGTCGCACTTAGGTTTGATATTTTTCAGAAGAAAAGTTCGAGAAAAAATTGTTCTCTGTTGTTTAGTTTTCTATGACTCTAGAGTGTTCACACAGATATTTGAGGAGGCCCCTCACCTCCGGACTTAAAATAGCTCCTTTTTAGAATGGATAGCTCATATATGACATTAAACATAACAGGTAACCTTAAAATACCAAAGGTAGTAAAAGGTAAGACACAACACGAATTACTTTTTCTTTTTCACAGTAATGCACTTACTAATTCACTTCTTATTTCTGTTTTAGAGGGTTCGGAAAAAAAAACAAAAAACAGATATTTCTATCGGCCAAAAAAAATGTCGATATTCGATAATATGCCCCCTCCTATTCTCTATACTTCCACGATTCCTAAAACACTTCCTCTTTCCATTAAATCGGAAATTGTCTCGCAATTTAAGAATATTCTGATTAAATGATTCTTATGTGAAAAAGCTTCTCGAGCTTCCAAGCTTAATGTATAAGAAGGATTCAATCATAAAGTGTGATAAAAATGTAGTATGTATATTGTATACATTTCTTAGATGAATTATTATATGTGAGTGTGATTCTGACCAAATCACCTCCTTACACAACCGTTGGTCTAGTAACAATACTTCCTTACAAAGTACTGCACTCCTGACCCTTCCTGGGTTGTAGTGGTACAGGTTTAATTTAATTTTAATTTAATAAAATATATTTATATTTTATTATAAATATATATTTTATGTTTAATACGAGGAAATTTATATATTTTCATGATTTTATTTGACTGAACTTCAAAATGTTTTATAGGTCTGATAACAATAATGTCACTGATAAAATTAATTAATTTGTCTACCCAAAATAAAAACTGATTGAAAAAATTAATTGATGTACCATTTCACAATAATATTAACTTATTACCCATTAATAACATTGCAATTGAAACATATTGGCACGTGTGGAACAAATTTAAACGCCGTTAACATTTTGTTTTTTCGAGTGAAACTAATTTCAGAAAGACTCCCTTACGTAACGTGTTGCTATGGAGGAGGAGCTCAACGGAATCGTAAATAGCTGACTAATTGGCCAATAGTACAGACAACTGGACCGATTTTAAAATTCTGTTAATATCCGAAACCTTGTAAGTTCAGTGAGATCATCCTAACAAATTATTGTAACGGTTTCCAGAAGTTGTATTTATTGTGAAAATTGATCTCAGAAAGATTTTTTTGTTTTTTATATTTTTAGTGAAATTTACAACTTTACATTTATATATATAGTAAATTTGATTTTAGTTTATAATGGAGTGATGCAGGTGTGCAGAGAAACTCTAGATTGGTAGCACTTTAAGGACGTTTTTACATTAGCATGTCACGTGGCCATCTTCTTTTCAGGAGCCTCGCAGGATTGTCATGAACGGAAGAGGTAACAAAGTTAGAAACTAATGGGTTTGGGTGTTTAGGGAGTTTATAATGGAAGGAATAGTATCTGGTTCGGGCTAGATCGGTTACATATGGAACATTAAGGTCTCTATGTATGATTTTATTTGTGACATAGTAAGAAGCATTGGGGATTTTACGAAGGGTTGGATACGAGAGGAGTTCGAAGGTTTATCAAAGTCGAGGAGCCTTAAAGTTCAGATCCGTATGAGCAGATTGGCCTTATTACAGTTATGTAGATCAGTCTTTAGTCGGAATTGACGTGCAGTCTCCTATCTTTTCGGTCTTGTGTGAGGATTCCAGGTTAGTCGTTTGTCCAGTTGCAGCCTAAGATAGTGGATCTGCTCGACAGGGGTAAGAGCAACATTATGAAAGAATATTACAGAGCAGTCAGTAGGTTTACGATGAAGGGTAAAAGGTATTTGATAGGATTTATTTTAATCCTCCAATTACGACACCATTCTTCGAGGGCTGTGATATGGGATAGGAGTTTCGAATGCAATTAAAGGATTATTTTTTACTGCGATCACACATGTGTAATCGGCATACGTGGTGAGGCAGTGTTAGGATTGGTTGGGATATCAACTGTATAGACGGTGAGAGGATGGGACTGAGAAAAGAAGGATCAATAGGATCCATTTTCAAGGAACCATTGTGGTTTACTTGGAATAATCTATCAGTGAGAAAGGAACGGATGAAAAGAAAGTATTTAGGAGATAGGAATTTACGGAGTTTCTAAAGCAGTCCCGGGTGCCAGACTGGATCAAAAGCCTGCTCTATATCGAAAAAGACTCCCGCGCAGTACATTCCGCGTCCAAAGACGACGAGACAATGTCCACCACACGATGACATTGCTGGATAGTGAGTGGGATGTTCGGAATCCAAACTGGTGGTCAGGGATTATTTGATTATAAGGGTGTTCTGGCGGCGAGCTCAAAAAAAAAAAAATTAATTTCAGTTCACTTTTTTTCTAATTTTTATTCATTAGCAGTGAATGTGAAATACCACTGGATTTATCAATACAAAAAATATAATAAAATCAAAGATATGTATTTTTTTTTTATCAAATTATCTTTTATGTGACCGAATCCCCATAAACACAATGATAATAGTTTTTTTACAAAGATGGTTATCATTATAAAGTCATCATATCAGTTACAATGAAAATGCTAAATAACGTTTCTAATGAATTTCAGCTATCCATACATTTTTTATTTTTTCTTAACTGAAAATTCCCTTTAATGTAATAAAGACAAATAAACAAAAAGTAATAGCATAAACAATAATTGTCCTCCCTTCTTCTAAACAAAGAATATGCTTTTTATAAAGAACTTTTTAAAAATTAATATAAGTATAACTGATTGTTCGTTGTTTAATCAATTTAAAGCTCTGTTTTAGTATTTTCAATAAAGGACCTAATCCACTGTGGCACACAATTTTGATTAAATGTCTCATTGGACCATATCTCTACCATTTATGAAGATTGAGGAAAAATGTTTTGTTTTGTTTATCATGCAACATCTATATATATAGATATATGCATTTCATTGTCTATAAACAGATTACATATATTATAAACAAAAATGTAATATGAAATTTTCAGTGCTTTCTTGGACAGGCTTAACAATAAAGGATAATTTCAGATACAAGTTCATAAATTTATAAAACTATTCTCGAACAATAAAAGTTGAAAATGGTTTTTGTTCTTTTTTTTTTAATATTGAAAAAATACAAAATATTTGATTTAGATATTACTTATTATATCTAGGTATATTGTATTGGTTTATTATATCCCGTTTAATTAGGAGTTTAAACTTTGATGAGCTATCAATTATCATTTTTTTATCAACAGCTTTTACCAGTAGTGTTAGGAACCGGCACCTTTTATTAAAACTAACCAAAACTAGCAGGAAGAGAAAATAATTTATTAAAGGAAATCATATTTATCAACGCAAGTTTTGCAAGCAGTGATAGATATTTAATTTGTCAATTTGTCATTGAGTTAATGGATTTTTGACAAGGCTTGTAGTTTTGTTAAATATAAAATTAAATATGTCCATAATATTATTATTTATGTTTCTATTGTAGATGGTACAAAAGTTTTCCGACATGGCCTTGTAGTCTGACCTCCCTCCAAGCTACGTGAGAAAATCAGATTCCGACAATTAGGAACATCTCCAATACATAGCAATAAAAATGCAATAATTGAATAATTTTTAATGATATTAGTTTTAGAACAATAAGTATTGACCAACTAAATATTGCTATTCTTCATATTTTGTTTCACAAAGAATTTATATTACAAAGTTCATATTATGCTTGAAAATATGAGGAACATGCTTTGAAATTACATAAAAAATAATTGTTTATATTATTAATAAAATAAAACGGAACCCAGAGATGATTAGACAGTTTTAAAATTCAATTAATTAAAATAATATAGTCCCTTTGTGTCAAAAATTACCAAGATTTTTTTTTTTTTAGATAATTTTAATTACCCGACTAAGTAGAAGCCATAAAGAGGGTAATGTGTTTAGGGGTGTCACATGACCTGCTTATTGTTTAGGTGGCCATTTGTGTCAACTAAACAACCGATTTATTAAATTCGACGTCTATTAATAATATCCCTTGACTGTTTTGAAGAAAATCGAGCTCAAAATATTGAAATATTATTTTATTATATTTCATAACCTCCTCAAATGACAGGTATGCCAATAGCCGTCGTGAGAACCAACTGCATAAGCATCTATTCACATTTTTACTTAAGGTCCTCGTAAATGGTCATTACCATATTTCCTCAAAATACTAACCGTTTAAGGGGTATACTGTAGCAATAATAAACGTATGCTATACCTGTATGCACCATGTTAAATAATATTAGTTGAGTAGGGCATGCTTTATCTCGATATAATGTAGTCAGTGGCAGTAGGTTTTATTAATTTATTATGATTCGACAATATTGAGGTTTTGAAGCTAATCTTAGCCAAGGCTTTGACATAAATTTGGCATTAAGGAATGTATTAACAATTACAAACTATATTATTAATGCTAAGATATTGTTTATATTTGTAGATTTCAAACAATTTGGATGTTAAATATTAAGATTAAATAACATTTAATTTACAAATACAATAAATATAGACCACAGTAATTTAACAATTAAAAATTAAATGTTTAGTGTCGACTGCGAATAGCAGTTTAGTGCTACGAAAAAACTCTTTAACAACAAACAATAAGACGTATGTACTACTTGTATATGTGTGTACAAAAAGAAGGATAAACATCTTGGTTTTTTATCCTTAGCTATGTTTTATAAGATTTCGACGGTAATTTGTTGTTGCTTAAAACCTTCTTATGACAATGGAAAAAAAATTGTCAAAATCAGCTGTTTCTCGTGAAAAGCAACAAAAAAAAATTTAATATGAACGAAAAATGTACGTACCAGGTAACTGATATGCTAATAATTAATTGGATTCGGTTTGAGTGAAAAAATCCTCTAGATATTCGTTTGCTTTGGTCCATATATCCTTCAATTCGAAACTGGATCTTAAGGATTACAGCGTCCGAACGTGGGGAATTATAGTCTTCACCTCTTTCGATAGCCAAACTTAAAACTCTATTAAAATTGGAAGCTTTGTGTTTGTTCGCAGTAAGATTAGGGTTAGTCAAAAATAATAAAAATTGTTGCATAATCGACGAATTTGAATATTTTTACGGTTTTGTGTGTTGTGAAACAGTAGTAAAAACATGCGTAAATGAACGATTTAATGTAAACCATATTCGTATTATTTTTTACGAACTAGTTTCCTTTTCGTTTCCGCATAATGGGCTTCTTTTTTTTTATCATATGGTTTCTCAGCCATTATGACCAAATGTTTTGTATTCCTGATGGTACCTAAAAGGCTATCATGACTGGTTTAGAAGATCTATAGCTTTTTTACTAAATCTTATGGTTACAACCAAATTCATTATTGGTCGTAGCAGTCTAAAATGAATCAGCGAACTGGTAGGCCGGGGGAAGGGTTCGGCATCACATATTTTATGAGCAATTATTGTAAAGCTGCTTTATTTTTACCTTAACTAAAATTTTAGTTCTATCTGAAGTTTTTAACTGGTAAATATATAATTAAATTGTCTGAGAATGCACTTCTAAACAACTTAATTAATTGGCATATATTTTCCAGGGGGGCCCCCCTGTGTGTCAAATTAGAAATTGAGGTGGAGCGCGAATGACCAGATTTCTGGCTTAGTTCAGACTTCTATGAGTTGTAACAAAACTAGTTTACAGAAATAACAGAGGTAAAAAAAAATATATTTTCTCCCTTGTTTCTTATGAATAGATATTATTTTTGCATATAAAAGGTTTTATTTAAATAAATTATATTCAATCTAGCAGTGACGCGGTAGAGAAAGAAGCGCCGGGATCTTCCGGAGTCCCTTTCCTCCACAAGTGGGGAAAGAGCT
>NW_027114701.1:534205-541220 GCF_000696795.3 Halyomorpha halys | reverse complement strand
GATGAACAAAACATTGTCAAACTATATACAAATTTAAAATGTTATAGAAAAAAAGTATATAATTTGACAAAGGCTATATATTTCTACAGCGACTATATATATATATTAGGTTTTGAATTGAACACGATTCGAAATTGTGGAATATAGTCCAGTCATTTGAGAATCAAAAAGAATTGACAGTAAAAACTCCTCAGCTATTTTTGGATTCCAGATTACAAAAATTGTTACCTCAATTATTTGCCTTGATACGTTCCATCTCATAATTTTATACACGCTCGATTCAAAAATAAGCGGCTGAACAAAAACATTATACGAGTCAAAATTAAAGGTATTCTTAATACAATTTAATTTTGTATGAAATGATTATTAGAGAATATTAAAATATTACATGGTTTTCAAGACATAAGCAATAGAGGTGGGAAAAATACCATTTTTAAAAAAAAAAAAAAAGAAAGGAAATAAGACTATAAAGTTAAAATTTGTGCCCTAAAAACCTATTTCACCACCATAAAAAACATAATTGAGTAAATTGTCAAAACATTCGACCAATATCTTTTCCAGGTCCTCATTTGACTGAACCCCATTAAACTAGGAGCAGTTGCTCATAAACCATCCTAAAAAATAAAAATAAATAAAATAAAAAATTTAGATTTAGTCTTTCTTAATTTAGTATAGTATAGGGTGTTGTTGACAAAAAAAAAGTGGATGGTTTTCATTAGCAATAAAATAAAAAACAAAAAAATGTTATGTTCAAGCATCTTTTGTAATGTTTCCACGGAAAATGTGACGTTAAAATGTATACATTTGCTACGGAGTTTATAAAACTCTTATAAACGTTTCCAACGTATCGGGGACTTCACCCCCACCACCTGATAATCTAATCCCTTATCATTAACACGAACCAACAATTTCTAGAAATTATGAAATTTCCATTTCGTAATTAAAATGTAGTAAATTTCGATAGCGGTTCATTTATATAAATTAACAATTATTTTATATGTTTGAAGAATGTTCTTCAGAACGTTTCAGGTAAAAATTCTGCAGGAGTGCATCTATCATTTTAAATGTTGCCTGTTAATTTTTTTTTTTGTTGTTTAATTTTAATTTTTAAGGAAGAAACTTTCTCTCAATTTGCATGAATAATTCTTATGATACTGCAACTGTATCGGTATACATACCCCAAATGATATACAATGGTTTTCACACTAAAGGTATTCATACAGGCTAAACCGTGTGCCCTAAATGAAACAGATCAATACCGGCATGTGTAAATTTGCAGATCGTTTCTGATCCGTTTACTGCTTTTATATTGAGGGTGTGTTGGTAAAGACCAGCCCAATTCTATGACTGTCCCAATACAAACCCAGTGTTTGCCTACTAATGCTAACGCCAGTGAGGTTGTCAGTAATTGCGAACCGTCAGTAATAACTGTAGGCCAAGGTCTTGGCTAGAATATTGAAGCGAGCCATTACCATATTACAAATCGGTACCAGTATGAATGGGTTGTCACACGTAACAAGCCCATGAGAAAATCAGCCATTAGTTCAGCAAATTAGGAAAATATCGAATCCATATATTTTACGAAAAAAATAACCTTTTTTATGTCATAATCTATCAGTCTCTAAGCAACCATCACAAAAATACAGATTATAGTGGAACCTTGATTTCATTATTTTTTTTAAAAAATCATACCTCTATATAAAGAATATAACGTGTCACCCAGAGGTCTCCATACAGTCTGCGGATCACCAAACCAAAAATTTAACTTAGTCCCATCCACTGCAACTCTCTCCTTGTGGCAAACGAAGTCCCCCTCAAATTAGGTGACTTAAAAGTGCATTTAGGTTCACTTTTGCTGTGTATTTCGCTATAAAACGTTTCAAGTAGCACCCAAGTACTTCACGAGAGATAATGAATGAAATAGTTCTAACTATAAATCCTAGGAAAATTATGTGTAGACATACATATTTTCAGCGGTTCCGATCAAAGTTTCCGGGAACCTTTCAAGTAAAGATTTCCCGGTAAACAAATTTAAAATCAATCATAAAAAAAAATATATATCCATTTAGTTACAACCTTAGTTTATTTTCTTACTACTATACTCCTACGTTTCGGCCCTTCCGACCATTCTCAAGGATAATTTATTCTAAATATTACAGCTACAATGTTGTAAAAAATTTGTAGGCTATTATGTCTTAGTTACATTATATTTTAGTCTATCGTCCTATTTCTTATCTAACTAATTTTCATTTTCTAATATTATTCCACTTACACTTTCTAATATAACCGTATCACTCCCTTTCTCAACAATACATTATTTGAAATGTTTAGATATGTTGGTGACTAGGAAAGGAAATAGCTTAATAACAGAATGGACCAAAAAAGAAACCAACAATAATGTAATTTTAGATTACTATTCATGTCGTCTATTTCGTGCGAAGTTAAAAAAATAAATAAAATATGTACCACTACAATTAATGGTACCCAATTTAGAAGGCTTGGTGTAAAGTACAATGTTATAAATAAAGTGATAAAAATTATGGATTTAAGTAGACTGAATCCAGTTAAAAGTAAAGTTTTTAATATATTCCTCAAAAATGTTTATCCTAAAAATATAAATTATAAACTTAATGAACAAAAAAGTAGTTATTGAAAGTTTTAAATTTAGGATAATAGTTTAATAGAAGAAATTATTAGGACAAAGGCAATTAGCCGGCAATAATGAATTTTAAAGAAAAAAAAGGAATGAAGACAGAATAAGGAATCCTTGAGAATGACCTGAGAGGTCGAAACGTCGGATGTTAAAAAAGAATAAAGTTGAGAGAAAAGAGATCAAAATTGTTTTAAAAAGAAACTAAACCACTCTCAAACAACTATATAAAAATAAATCTAATAAATTATAAAGTTTGGGATATAAATTTTAAGAAAAATAAATAAAATAATATATATTGTTGATAAAGGAATTGATATTGGAAAATGAAAATGGAATAATATTAGAAAAAGTAAATTAGTTACATAAGAAATAGGTTAATAGACTAAAATATAATCTAACAAAGGAAAAAAAACGCCTGCAACTATTTGACAACATTGTAGTTGTAATATATAGAATAAGTTATCCTTTTAAATTGACGGAAGGGTCGAACGTAGGAATTGCGTAATAAGTAAGTAAACATGTTGTGCCAGGGGTGCCGGTAGCTGCGTGGTAACGCGCCTGTCTTCCAATCCCTAGAATGCGAGTTCGAGTCCCAGGCTCGGGTCGTTTACCCGGGATTTTTTCAAGCTTATAACTATATAATACTCACTCGCAACCTCCCCAGGGCATTTGTGAGGCCTGTCAGCCAATGGGTGGCGTGGCACTCACAAAACTAGGCGTGAGAGTGACGGACCCACCTTATGAAAAACCACGTCAAGAAACGCCCGATGCATTTCTTAAGTACATCGCACGAAGCCTTGGACCTCCACGGTCTGTCGCGCCAATAAACAAACAAACATGTTGAGACTAAATTGATACTTTTTATTATAATTGATGAACAAAACATTGTCAAACTATATACAAATTTAAAATGTTATAGAAAAAAAGTATATAATTTGACAAAGGCTATATATTTCTACAGCGACTAATTTTCTTTCTCTGAAACGTTCTGTTTGTTCGTTTCCTTCCACTGGGACAACACACTCGGTTAAGAGATTGTATAATTTATAAAGGTGATTCAGTTTTGTATTCTTCCAATAGTTTAATTAAAAAATCCAATAGTGATACGGACGATGGGTTATATTAATAAAGGCTAAAACGTAAAAGAAATATAGAAGAAAGATCCAAATTTATTAAAAACCATTGTTTCAAAAATTCACTAAATCGAGTCTTAACATCAGAGGAATTGCAGAACTCACAGTACAATTTTACAACGATAAAATAGAATGGAAATGCCCTGAACCGCTTGTAAATATGTATATTTAAGTTATTGTAAGACAAGCGTATTTACTAAAGTCCTAAGAGTCTGCTGCTATTACGCTCTCACAGTTGTTGAGTTGATTAGAGCTTTGGTATCCCTTCGAGTCCTCTTTGGACTCCACAAGGAAGGACAAACTTGGTTCATTGGTCCAGGACGGGGTAAAGCAATTTTAACTCCATCAGAAATGAGCAGACCTCTTGGAAAGAAAGTAGAAGATGTATGGCAGTCTTTGTTGAATAAAAGCCCAACGATTGAATTAAAAATTATTAAAGGGGATATCAGTCCTTGTGGTACCTCCAGTCTTAGATGCCGTAAAGAGGAGGTTGTACTGACCAGGCTGAGAATAGGTCACACGAGGCTCACCCACTCCTATCTTATTTCAAAAGAAATGCCTCCGAACTGCCAGTATTGCAACAACAATCTAGCAATTAGCCATATTTTCCAACAATCCCCATATTTCACATCACACCTCAATAGCTTAGGACTAAAACCCAGATATTTCAAAAACCCTCAGAGACGATGATAAAACAATAGAATTAGCGTTACAGTTTTTAAAATCATAACATTTACTGAAAAAAATATAATATTGAACGGAAGAAAAAAAAAAAAATAAAATAATAAATAATCAAATTAAAAAAATAAATAAAATTAAACGAATATAAGCAAAATTAAATAAAATATAAATGGCGTTGATGACCAATGAAGTTTGGCGCCACTGAGCAAAAACAAACTTGGTTCATTGTTTCACGGGAAGCATCCAAATAAAGTATGAGTATATATGTTTTTAAGATGCTCTATTATTTTATGTCCTTTTATTTATAATAACCTTTTTAACCAAATTAAAAACAGTCCTAGAGAACATCCTTGTTGGACGTTGTGTAACTCTTCATACCTCCTCTTTTGTCGCAACATTATTTCTCATTATCTAATCTATTATTTGCAGAAACAGTTTTACAATATAGCAGTCTCCGTGAATTCAAACAGATATATTCTTTAAATAACCATTGTTTGAAAGTTCTTGTCGTCTTTTATGCAACAGAATACGAAATACGATCTAGTTTTTTTTCTGTGTTTTATTCATAAAAGTAAATAAAGATTATTAATTTTATGATTCTATTGACGTCAGTTTACCTAGAATTTAGAGTTACCTACTGTTTTATACATATTCTAGATACAGATTGGAATATTAGGATAAAATCACTAATAAGTTACGCTTTAGAACAATGTTTACCTCAAGTATTGTATGTATTATCTACTTTATTCCACTATATTTTATCATAAAATAACATTTTTCTTTTTTCAAAATAATTTAAAAAAGGTATAGAAGTCAAAATACAATTTTAACAAAATTAAAAACGCAATAAACATTTTTGTTTAACTCGTAGTGAGACACTATTTTAAAGGAATTTTAGTGGTTTCACGTGGAAGTATTGGATTCTAAAAATTCTTAGGCAGAAAGCTTGAAAATATTTTAAAGTTTAAGATTATGTTTCTTAAGTGCAACAGAGTTCTTTTTTTAAAACTATTAACACACGATACAAATATATACATAAAAGTGACGAATAAGTCACCAAATAGGAAAGTTTTGATTGATATTCGATTTATGTAGTTTTTCAAGAGGAATGGATTATTCTTAAGTCTTGTAAATCTTGTGTCAATGAATTTTAAATAATTAGTGACATGTCTAGAAACAAATAAAAAACAAATCTGAAAAAACGTTTTTTGAAATTAAAATTAGATTAACCAGATACTACCCCTTCTATGGAAAACTTCCCAACCACCCGAATCCACTTGTTTCTAGCCTGGTTTCTCCTTCATTACCTAATAATCCTCCTAGGCGTCTGAAAAGAAGATGGCCTCGGGATACGGTTGTAAATAACAATAAATAAATGATTAAAAAAAAAAAAGATTTTCCAAAACATATTAATTTATTTACAGAACAGTAGGCACATAGCTTATGTTATATCGCTTGATCAGCGTCCAGTGCCATGTTACAGAACTATTAAAAATTTCAGTTATTCCTCAGGCTATGTCTTCTTCAATTACTCGGAGGCCAACTTTTATATAATTTAACTCGCCTAAATAATAATGTTGTCGTACTTTCAGAGTACACAGTTTTCTAAAAATTGAATAGTTCTGAGTTCACACTATCATCTACATCATAGTGGAGCCGTCCAAAATATCGTAATTCATTTACAATATTGTTACTCAGGTTCGCAAAGATGTCGGTTACCTCCTACTGTATTCTCCACAGCCGCGTAAGTGTGAAAACGGCATTATGGCGAACCTTTTAGATTAAATAACCAATGTAAATCATTGTTAACCTAAAATTTTATAGTATTATTCCATTGATTTAATAAAATTCAGTTTAAACGTCAGGCAAAGTTAATAACTAGTAGAAAACGTATTCAGACTACACGAATCAACTTTACATTGACTAATCAAATTCGTAAAAAATCGATCCCATCAGAAGAAAAAAAAATCAAATAGTTTGTCGACTTATCTTTTTCCAAACCAAGAAGGTTTCTAATTTCTCCCTTTCATGAGGAAAAATCGAAAATAACTTTTTAAATAGCCCTATTATATGTTGAGGTTAAGAAGGTATTATGTATGATATTACGTTACCGTCAAAAAAAGAAAGACCAGACATGGGGCTCAGGGCCACGCGGTGTCTGGTAGCATGGCAATGAATTAATATATTTTTTAATAGGCAAAGAAGAGGAGGAGGCGAACAATAATGGTGTCTAAGCGCTTCATGAGAATGATTCCTTAAGGACAAATGTCTTAAAAAAAAATGTATTTTACAAATGGTCAGGGAGAATTCTTACATCATGCATACAAATAACTGGGTGATTAATTTTGGAATTAGTTAAATTTATCTACTATATGATAAATAGTTGAAACTGTGAATTCACGCAAAAAAACAAAATGGAAGATTATTGATTGACCGTGTGTGAAGATGAAAGGAATATGGTCCGGGTGCGGTCAAGAAAAACTCAAATAGTAGAGATATACTAATTTAATGAGCCAACGTTTCGCCCCACGTTGCAGGGCTTCTTCAG
>NW_027114701.1:529971-534155 GCF_000696795.3 Halyomorpha halys | reverse complement strand
CAAAAAAACAAAATATATGTATATATTGGTACAGACAACCTTTTTTTTAGTAACCAATGATGATTAATGTGCTTATAATTAATGTATTTAAAGGATTTATAAGCGATATTAACTTTAACAAAATTTCCATTTCGGTAAGTGTATACAATAATCTTCAATAAATGCATTATTTAAGCTGTTAAACTACACCTTTATATGTTATAGTAATAATAATACTGAACGAACCCGGAGGTTCAATGCCGATACCACTAAACGCTCTCTTATACATCATTCCAGTGATGCCCCTCCAAACCCAATTCTACTAAATACGTTTTAACGCAATCCTCCCATCTACGTTTTGGTCTATTATCGAATCTATAGAAGACCTTTCCTCAGACATCAGCCCAGCCCTTTCAGCCCTTTCAGTTACCCTTTTCTTACATTCGTGCTTTGTTCCTAAGCCCTCTCCTCCCTCATTGATTAAAGGACGAGTTGACTGGGACAAATTTCGTAATGATTTGGAATACAAACTGGACTTAAGACTAAACATGACAAGCCATAAAAACGACCAGTAAAATTAATGATACCATACGTATTAACTTGCCACAGAACAGCCGCATCTTATTAAAGGAAAAACGCAGATCCTATTCCTTCCATGATAAACTTCCCAACCACCCAAATCCACTTGTTTCTAACCCGGCTTCTCCTTCATTAACTTAGTTATCCTCCTAGGTTTCTGAAAAGAAGACCTCGAGATCTTCTCCTCTAGAAATGTTATTGGAGTTCAATCAGTGGGTAGATTCTCCACATGTTTGAATCATGTCACTATGTCACCTACTGCAAATTTACTTGTTGTATATATTTTTATACAGTTGTAAATAACAATAAATAAATTATTTTTAAAAAAACGTTTCGGTCTACACCTCGGTTCAGTGTTTATAAACATTTTTGGGATCCGCTCATTACTAAGCCCTACAACCTTACACGCCCATCGTATACTCCAATTTCACCTTGATTAGCCTTGATTTAGCCTTGATTAGCTCACTAGGAATATTGTTAGTTCCCGCTGCTTTATAAGTTTTTAATTTTTCGATGGCCATTTCGAATTTTATAATACAATTTCTTTAAAAAAAAAAATTATGTATTTAATATTTGGCAAACATAAGGAAAATATTTGATTGATGACTGAACGATTTCAGTCCAAAAATACATTGATGGTCTGCGATAATTTCTGAGAAAAATTGTATTAGTGTTTAATCCTAATGAGAATCAGTGAAAATATTTTATAGCATGTTAGAAATGAGATTCTTCAAAAATTATTACAATCCGTTCTCGGCTTCTTTTTGTGAATGGGGAACAGTTTGGATAATTTGGACAGTTTATGTTTTCCAGATCATTTTTACCAAAGTGTATAAAAAGTACAAAGAATCTGATTCACATTCTAATATTGAAGGGAATTAAATGAATAAGAAAAAATTCTCATTTAATTTGTCGTTTAAATGAACCCCTTGGTTAAAGTTTATTGGCATGGTATCGATTCCTATGCCGCAGCCTATTAGGTGATTGGTCTGAGGCACTATCTCGCAGTATCTGTGTCACATCTGATAATTCCAGAAGGTCGCCATTTTCTCATATCTTAATCCAGAAGCTACCTTAAAGATCCATTAAACTTTTGAAATTTTTTTTTTTTTTTAAGTGAATGTTTCCTATATAAAAAGGTTTTTTTTGGAGCAAAATTTGTAATTCCGAATAAATATGGTAAATTTTTAGACTTTTTAAATATTTTATAAACCGGAATTGGGCAAAAAAAACAACAATAAATTAAGGTTTTTATTAAAGTCTAATAATTATCATAAGATCGTAAAATGTTTTTCGTAATATCCAAATATGTTTAAAATGGACTAAAAGAAATAAATTACGGAAATATGTAATTTAAATTCCACATTTTATCCAAAATTAATATAAATTAAACAAACAACTAAATGACTAGCTCAAACCCCGTGGATTTTACCCGCATTTTTTTGAATCATACAAATCTATTTCGTACATTATGATGAAAATATGAGAAGCCGCCTTCGATTAATTTAATAACATTCGAAATTTGTGCGGAAAAACAAAAGAACCAATTAATAAGTAAAACTGATATGACAAAAAGTGTCTACAGATTGATAACTGTTTTAATAAGGGAAAAATTTAAACAGACACATTTATTATTCTTTGTTTTACTAAAAAATATGGGTAACAGATTGTACAGTCATAACCTTATACGATGGAACTCGTAATATGGCGAATAAGCCATTAAGGTAACGTAACTATTTTTTTAGTTATTCAGTTCACTATCATCACTTTTGTTCTATTTTTTTTTTAGTTTTGCTCTTAAAAATATAAAAGATAATAATTAACCAAGCTACAAGATTCACTCAAAATTATACTTCAGACAAAGAAGGTAGTTTGGAGGATTTGGAATTAAAGTTGCGATATCTTACAGACATTTTCTAGAAACATGTCTAAATACAAGCACAATGTAGGAAATTGTGCAATTATTGAACGTGAGTTTCTGGTATTGAAAGGTTGTGGAATATAAAAAATTATTTATTGTACAATGTTAGAAAATAGTGCATCATCTACGGGTGATATTGAGCAATATGGTGTGTTTAAACCACCAGCCCATGCTAATATCTCGTTAGGAGGAAAGTCTACTGAGGCTAGCGCAGGTAACAGTATTGTAACCTCTTGACGTTGTGTCTCAATTTGAGTACGAATATTATACTGTGATGTATAATATTTTTATTCGTATACTGTGTTGTATACGCATTTGGAAATTTCTAAACAAGAGAAATATAAAGTATTTTTTATAAGATGGGAAGGAAAAAAACATGAGGTATCACAGAAAGCAGATTATATATGTGAACTCGATTAGAAAACTTGGGAACTTCGAAGACACTGCATCTCCGCTTATTTCCAATTCGAAAAAACAAAAATTTGAGGACTTGGAGTTTATTTCAAATTGGGTTGAGTCTTATGTAACTTCCGATGCAGTTAAGCAGAGTCCATTGTTCCTATCTACCCGTTATGTTTTTTCAATACAAGTTTTTGTTTTCACAACATGAACGAAGCTTCATTAAGTCTTTTGGTCTACTTTTTTGTGTGATACACGTTACGTCAAACTGTTACCCTCTGAAATGGAAAAACCTTCTGTTCTGAAGAGCAAGTCAGGCGGGCTGTCAAAAACTTCTTCCAGTCCAAATCAACCACATTATACAAGGAAGGGTTTAATAAACTGTCATTAGATGGGAAGATGGGAGAAGATTATAGATAATGGCGTTGAATACATAATAAATTAATATTGTTTTTAATAAACTTATGACTCGACCCTAATATTCAAAACCCTTTAGGTTTGTAAAATTCATATCCAATTAAATAACATTAATAAATATTTTTTAAATAAATCAAATGGTATTCATGTTAAGTTTCAACAATCTTTATTACATCAACACTCTAACGCTTCAGCTAATTCAGACAACAATTGGAGTTCTGGCAATGGTCAGATTTTCCACTCAAGTTGAGTCTTAGCGACTTTAGCGCACTTGCTCAGCCTCCACTGGCGAGAGGAATGCGCTGGGATCTCTTGAGCTCTGCTCTACCCTCACACGTGGGGGATAGAGTGGGCTCAGGGATCCTCAGGTCGATTGTGTAAATATTGTATATAAGAGTGTAAATGTCACTAGAGACAATATTATTTTATTTATTTTTCATACACATAGTTTGATTATATACATTTTGTTTATCCTTCTGTTTGTATATATTTTAAGAGAGTATTTTTTTTTCATTCATTTATTTATTTAATTTTATTTTAGTATGTAATACTTATTCATCACTATTACCTATTGCCCACAACTGTGTGGCAGATTGTAATATCTATCAATAAATAAAAAGTATTTTAAAGTTTACTGAATGAAATCCTCAAGGACAGTCTTAAATATAAATTTACACCTCACATCCAAATTTAAAAATGTATTATATTGTTTATATGATAGTTGATATTGTAAGTTGATCTGAAATTAATAGTTTTAAAAATTATTGAAATTGTGACAAAATAGGGTAATTTGACTACTTGCCTTCAAAACATTTTTAAATTTGTTAAAAAAGTTAAAAAAGTTTCTCGACGTACAACAAGCATTCGATAGAGTTTGGCATACAGGACT
>NW_027114701.1:518761-528931 GCF_000696795.3 Halyomorpha halys | reverse complement strand
TTTTTTTTCTCTCTCTCTCTCTCTACATCTCATTCGCTGGTTGTAAAAATACTTTTACAGTTGTGAATAAACTTAATAAAGTAAAAAAAAAAAAAAAAATTTGAAAAGGTGAAAATTTATATTTAGATTGTCCTTGAGGATGGCCGAATTGGCCGATACCTTGGACTGTTGAGAGTTAACATGGATACCGTTTGATTTATTTAAAAAATAAATACCAGTCTCAAAAAAGTGAAAAGATTATATATAAATAATTAAATATTACCACTTATGAATTTTTCTTTCCATTTTTATATACTTCATTTCCTTATCAACACCATCAAAACATTTCCTAACAATGAAGCGATTTCCTAAAGCTTATAATGGAATTTCAGGCATGAGGAAGTACAACAATGAGCGATATCTCTTCAGTGGCACCGAAGTAGATGAAGGGATTATCAGAGCCCAACACTTCTATTGAATTAGGTGTCTCCTCCATGTTTTTTTCAGATGACAAGTGGAAGCCATTGGTAAGCGATAATACTACATTAATAAGCGAGTTGCCTCCATCTATATGTACATACATCCTTCGTTTGGTCTGGAACACATAGATTGTTATCAGCATACGAACAAGATTCAGTGCTGCGAGTCACTCTCGGCAATTCGGCTCGACAAGTTGTAGCAAGGAAAACAAATATGTGCTGCTCAGAATGCGCTGGGACCTTGAATTATGCATTACTAATCTATAAGTACCTATTTAAGAATAAAACTTTTTTCGACATATACTCCGCATTTGACGACAGTTGGTGGCCGTGCTAACTCCAGCGGTTGGGTGAGCTCGAAATTCCACTTTACTTAAACACCTCGTTAGTAGAACGGTACGGCATTTAGGCAATAGAAGCATCAATATCAGAGGTAACAACTATGAAGTAAAAAATAGAAAAGAAGTGATCCACGAGGCTCTGTGGAAACTTGTGTTTGATGAAATCTGAGATGTCCAATGTAATTTTAGAAATGGAATCACGGAGAAGTAAAAAAGAGGAAAAGTATTGTTATTTTATCATTTAAAATCCTTAAAATAATACTTTGCTTATAAAAAAATATATCTGATATCTAGATAGGTATCTTGTTCAAGGTTGGCCTCCCTATATACCTTCCAGCCTCCACCCCATCCCCCTCACCTAGAGGATTTGGTTAGCTATGCCACTACCTATTGATTGGATTTTCAGCATTTAAGATATATTATTCCCATGTAACTTCCATACCTACGTTTCGGTGTAACTGCGTATTATAACATTTAATTATATTTCTCAAGAAAGTTTACATATGTATCATAGAAAAAATAAAAATTACTTGTTAAGTCAATTTGCGAAAATGGTCGTATCGATATGATGTAAGCGCAAATTTTATAGTTTCAATTATATTTCCTAAAAATACTCAAAGAGGAAAAACAATTTTAGGCGCAGAAAAGTGGGAAATAATATTCAGAAATTGGAGAGCAACTACACAAAACGAAGGAGAATGACAGCTTTGACTGAGTGGGGTCTTGATTCTTCAAAACCTGTTGTGTCATCGAAGCAGAAATCTTTACCCCTACAATCCATGAAGAGTTAGGGTTCCTGCACTTTGTTAAGAAGTACTATTTCTCGAACAACGGTTGTGTATGAAGGTAATGAACGGTATGTTCATGATCACGCTCAAACGTCAAATTAAGGGTATCCACTTTATAGGGGCTAGGTGGACTCCAGAACCCACAGAGTTGAGTCACGGCTACAGTAACAGAATAAATAATTGTCTGCCACAGTCGGATTTGAATCCTGGTTCTTGGATTTGGAAGCCCAGTACTTTGCTCACTGAGACACCCCACTCATGAAGAAGATAAAGTAGATATATTATTTAGATTTAAGATTCGTCCCCATTTTATTAGGTTTCAGGATTTTTAATTACTTATAGTTTATATCACTTTTTGACCTCAATTGGAATATTTGAAAGATACAGAGAAAAATTGAGCAGCATTTCATGCTTCTTATTTCTCTCACTGTGGAGTAATATTACACAGTAGTGCATATCTTTCTTTTTCAATAATAAGGAATCTGTCCATTTCATCAAAAGGGTGAACAATTGTATAAACTCATATTAAACTCTAATAAATGGCACTAACAACTCACATTTAGAAAAAGAAAAATACACTGATCGTTTTACCCCAGCACTTATCATTTGCGCAACTCTGGATTATACATTTTTCAACTGTAATGTACTTCTAAACCTTACGAAGTTGTTCGTCTAAAATAATAACTATATTTCCTTATTTTTTACGTTTTATTTTATATTTTCGTATCATATCTAAAAAAACAAGCTGAACTCAAGAAATAAGTTGAAGCAACAAAGCACAAAAGGTTTCCCTACGTATCATATGTACGAGTCTCAAAAACCCTTGACATTGTTGAAGGAAATCGTGACTATTAAAGTTATTAAAATGGCTATACAATGGAAATTGTTGGATTATGGAGCTCTAAATAGCAAAGCGGGGGATGTTCCGAATTCCAACGCTCCGAGACGCTGCTGTACAGATAATGGACTGTAATACCCTAAAATAACTCCTCTTCCGGCGAGATGGAAAACCCAACATTTGCAAAACCTCTCAACGCTTAAAGCAAAAGAATGGTCATATTCCAGAAAGAAGAGGGCAATCTCATAGTTGTGTGATTTGTCTGATCTAACTTAGCAGGGCCATCTGTAATAATCGGTAGGATATTCGAAATATTCTCACATTCAAAAATTTATTTCAGTTACTAATTTTTTTAGTTTGTAATACACCCATTAGTTATTTCTTAATCATTAGTTATCTTCTGACATTATCGTGAATATGAACCTTCGATTATAAGGAGGAATTTCGTCTTCATTGCTACATTTAAATTTATTATTTCTTTTTTGTTAATATTTTATAAGCTGAATAGTCCAAATATGCAGATATATGCATTTATCACCAAATGTGCAAAAATATGCAAAATAAATATTAGCTAATTGCATCAGTATTTACTGATTTGTATAGATTTCTGATATGAAATTGCATGAAAGATCCCGGCCTTATGACCAGACTGATGGTGGGTACTAAATTCAAAATAATTTCTAAATGTTCTTACTGAAAACAGGGGATAATTTAATGAAAAGTTTTCATTTATTATCACAATATTCATGTATGATACACACTTAATACATTCTTAAAGTATTATAGGATAGTTTATAAGATTTCACACATTTCTGCTTACGTGAATTAGTTTAAGATGTGTCATCGACTACTTAACTGAAAAAATGACAGATAAATCTTATCCAAAATTTTGCCGTTCAAAGAAATATTTTAAGTGGACAATTGGATAACTGATTGAAAAGTTCTTTAGCCTGGGGGAGGGGGGAGAGATTTGGTGGAGAATTGACAAGCTAAGAAAAGATCTCTCAGGTCACCTCGGCGAATACTCTATAAATAAAGTTATTTCGAGAACAACCTTCGTTCTTCCAGGAACTCGGAGCATCCACGTGCTAGGTCCGCCATTTTCGAGTTCTCATTGAGCCTTTATGCTTAGAAAATTCAAATTTTTAAATATTTATCGGATATTATGCATATGCGATTATGTTTATTAAGCCACAAGGCGTGGAGTAGTGGAGGAAGCAACCCAAAAGAGTGCAACTGCAACGGTGCAAGAGACGACCTTGGCTTATCGTGAGTGAGGGAGAGAACCTACCTGTCATTTAACGATATTTTATGTAGATTACACTATCGACACAAGCGATCATTTTCTTCTATTTAATAATCCTTTTTCCTTATTGATTATTGATTTTATTTGGAATAAATATTTGAATTGCATTAGTAAAAAAATTTAATTAAGAAAATAAGGGTGATTATTAAATAATGGAAACTTTGCAAGACTCCTTTGAATAAAATGGTTTTCAAAGCATATAGTCATCACTAAACATTTATGTTGGTGAAAATATTACTTTTCATTAGGCATTACCAATTAGAGTGTAATGCCAAACGATTGGTCTTTAAATAAAACGTGTGAAGCCAGCCGTGGTCGATGCTACGACTCAGTGACGACGGCTGTCGAACTCCAAATATTGATAATTAAATTACATAATTTAAACTTTAATGATTTAAAAAATGTGGGGTCATAAGTAAATAATAAAGTAATGGTAAATAAGTATTGTGTTGAGAGTTAGCTGAGAAAGGTGGAAATAATGAAGGAGTGGGAGAATGTGATTAATACTACCCTTCTAGCGGGCTAGTTGTTTGCATTTAAGGACAAAAAACTACGGATGGTCATTATTGCCCTTGCAACTATAAATTAATAAGTAATTAAGATGTAAATTAAAATAAAAGAAAGGGCTATTTATGATATAAAAAGGCACTGACTATAAGAGTAAGAGTCGGGAGGAATTCGTATTTTTAAGCGCAAATATTTATCTTGTTAATTTAAACAGTTGCAAAATAAAAAAAAAAACACAGTAGTGCACTATGTATTAGTTTGTGACAAAGGGTAAAAATAATTACATTGGATTTATTAAACTTCATTATAATCCTTGTTTTTAGTACAATTCTGCGAGGTCAATGATGTGCAAAGGAGATGCAAGAAACGAACGATTAAGGAGTTTTCTATGTAAATTTAATATTCCAGCTTTAGGAGGGATCCAGTAAACCATCGAATTCCTCTCGTGCCCAATCCTTACAATCCAAAATCCTCAATGCTCCTCACTTTGTCACAAATAAAATCATCCATAAAGACCTTAATGTAACCAATCAAGCCCAAACAAAAAAAAAACCCTTCAATAAAAACCCCCCAAACAACAAAAACCAAAAACAAGTTCAAACCCCCCAAGGGCCCGAAAAAAAAAAGGCCAAAAAAACCATCAAATATAGAAAAATAATAAGAGAGCGGTACCAATGACTAGTTTCTTTACATGCCCGTATCACTCAATTATAATATTACATCAAATTTACTCAAAATATTTTTATGTACATAAAGTTGTAAATATCAATAAATAAATAAAAATAAATATGCCAACTTATGTAAAATAATTATTTAAAATTTGTTATAGGAGCATCTCATGGAAATAATAAAAATATTTATAGAAGATATTGATTGTGACAGCTATTTGACGAGGTAAAATGGTAATTTTGAAATAAACGGAATAAATAAATTTTAGGTGTAGAATTTTGAATTGTTAAAAAAAAAAACAATATTATTTTTCTATTTTACAGAAATGTATGTATTAACTTTTGAAAAAACTAAATTATCCATGTGATGCGCTGCTGTAACCGACGTAACTAAAATATAACGAATGTTTATTTTACTGTAAACCAAAAACTGTAAAATGAGCAGCCATTTTACATTTCTTGGTTTACCACTGAAGATCGACCGTTCGTTTGACTGTTGTAATAAAACACTCTCGCCGGCCTGCTTTACTAGCAAATATATTATTTGGATTGAAATAGATAGACATATTCAGTAATCTTTTAAATTTATCCTTTACTGAAAACATGCGGATTCCATTCTTTACTCGTTATCCGAAGGGACTCTCATTCTCTATCTCCTCATCAAGCTTAAAAACTGAAATCAGAGCCGCCAAGCAAACAATTCAAGAGGCACCCTTCAATTCAACATGGTCAGTCCATTCCATGGGGTTGCGATTTGTTATTGTCTAAATGGATTTTTGAGGTTTCTAGACCAGCTATATCGAATTATTGTATTTTAAATTAATATAACCTAAGCATTCCTTAGGATACGTGTAAATTTCGTATTTGAAAAAAATAGATATATTTTTACAAAGATTTGCGAAATAAAAGAAGCGAAAGGGCCTCGAAACCAAAACTTTATATTTTTTTTATTTGGAATTTTTTCAAAAAAAAATGTATGGTCGAAAGAAAAAAAATTTCGAATCATTATCTAGCAAAATTTGTTAACGCTAGTGGTATAACACGGTTTAATATCACACGAATAACTAACTAATCCTTGGATAATTTCGAGAACCAGACAGACCATCGAAATATTCTATATATAACATATGCTTTATTGCGTCGAATTTAAAGATTCTAGTCCCAAAAAAAGATTTTAGCGGTTTTGTTCAAACTTACCTGACTTTTCTCCATAAGTCACATTATAATCTTACATCAAATTTACTGGACTTATTTTTATATACATAAAGTTGTAGATATCCATAAATAAATAAAACTAATTATGCCAACTTATGTAAAATAATTATTTAAAATTTGTTATAGGACCATCTCATGTAAATAATTTAAATATTTATAGAAGATGTTTATTTGTGACAGCTATTTGACGAGGTAAAATGTTAATTTTGAAATATACAAAATAAATAATTTTTGAGTGTTAAAATTGTTTTAAAAAAAAAATATTATTTTTCTAGTTTACAGAAATGTATGTATTAACTTTTGGAAAAAAAAAAAAAAAAACTCCTAAATTATCCATGTAATGTGCTTTTATATTATATTCGTCAAACCAATCTATATTGAAATAATTTTACATTGATACTTATTTTTTTCAATGTAAAATATAAAAGCGCCAGAAATTGTAAAACGATATGAAACCTGGCCTCCATGGTAGCCTTACTTATCTGACTTTTCAAACAGACAATTATAGCGAGTAGGTTAGTCGATGTACGACATGTCACAATCTCACAAGAGGAGATCATAATACAATAAAAAGCCAATCCATCCCCGCCGGACCCGCTCCGCTAAGACCCCCGGGAAGCGCTTTTGAAATATTAGCTTAAAACGAGAAGAGGAGACTTTAAGATAGTTTAATCGAGCAGTATTTAAAAAGCGTCTGAAATTGAAAAACAGCGTGAAACATATATATCATTTTTTCATTTAAAATAATTAACCATTGTTGGCAATATAAAACAATACAGAAACTTATAATATAAAAGAATTTCATCATTCACTATAGCAGAAAATAAATATTCTTTATTTCCATGGTTGTAATGAGGAAAGTCATAACTTTTTGATAATCACCATAACAACCATGGAAATACGAAAACATGAGGTTAGTTTGTTTATCTAACAAGTAATTTAAACATAGAAAGTTGAAGTTTTTCTGTGGTTAATAGCAAAGAAGTTGTGGAATTTGAAACGAGTGACGATTTCATTTAAATGCGTTTCCACCGCTCCAATTTTTTTAATTATTTCACGCAGGTTACCATGAAAATCCGTTCACTTTTTATTAGTTTTTAGGAATATTTCGTGAGCTTCATATCTCCCATAGCATTGGACATTGAAGCTTGTTTCAAGGATAATTATATTTTCTAAAAACAATATAAAACAAAAACATTATTTCGGAGCAATATTAGCCAAGATTCAACAACTAACATTTACAGCCAGAGACAAGGATGGAAGTGTGGGTGGAAATATCGAATATTTTTATTTTAAATCCATTTCTATTGTTACAAAGAAAAAGCTAATAAGGGCAGAATATATCTGTAACGAGTGCCGAAATGTATATTACGGTTGTAACCCATAAAGATCATAAGATTATGAAGCAGATTACAACTCTAGTGATGTAACGTGAGGTGTAATCTTGCTAACAAAGGACAAGGCCAAATAGATTATACCTAAAGCTGAACTAAAATATCGGTAATGGAAATACTCGGATTTCCTATCGTTACGAATTTAGTCGAAATTAAAACTCAACATGGAAATGGTTGTCTAAAATGTAAATGAGGAACAAATTTGTATTCTTCTAAAGGACTATGGGTTAATATTTTTAAAATTTCTGGTTTAAAGTAAACGTTAATATTTTTTTTCCAATATTTTTCAAAATTCTGAATCAGAAATGTTTGAAATCATTGGGAGCAAGACAGAGATCAGAAGAAAATATTTGTAAAACAGGCTCTAAATATACCTTTTCAATTTATGGTTTAGTATTTTCTTCTTTATGGATATAATATTCTAAATAATGATTAATAGTTTTAAATGAAGGAAGTAGGTACTTATTATTGAACTACTAAAAAATAAAAATAAATCGAATAAAAATATAAACTGAAGAGTATTAAAAACCTTTACAAATAAATAACTTTTCGATGTTTTTGAATCGTCCTTAATTAATAAAACATATAAGAATCCACTGATTCAAAATGAATCATATTATAGGAAATGTCCTTCTTTTTTCTTTTACTTCAATTTACGGAATATATAGTAAAGTTTGCGGTCGTGAAAAATTTCCAATGTTTTCAACAAATATACACAATTTAAGATTCCTCGAGTCCTAAAAACCAAGTTTCGGAAAGTGGTCTGATGTGTTTGTTTTATTAATGGTAGAAGAAAAATCACAAGTGAGATACCAACTCACTAAAATATCACCTTCTATTGATCTTTACGATTTAACGAAGCCGCTGTCAAACATTGCTTCGCAGGCTCTCGTAAACCATTATTTCCCATTTGTGAAATAAATCAAGTTGCCTCGCTTTCCTGCGTAGTCTTCAATCAATTAAGCAGACAGAATATTCATTGAACTGTGGGTGTCAGTTTCGTACTTCCTTCATTTTTGGAAAAATTCACTTATTCAAGTCCAATATTGTCATTAGTATGGATTATTCCATCGTTGGAATTCACCAATGCTTTGAAAAATAATTAATTTCTTACTTTCTTTTCCATATTCAATTATTATTTTCTCAAAATTAACAAAATGTTTTATCCATAAATTTAAATTAGCATTATTTACATTTTTGTTGAATAACATATACTGTAAAAAAATAATCATATTTATGGTTTAATGAGTTACCTTTCATACGGACGCGTATTTTATTACGAAACTAAAGCTATTTTACTGATTTCAAGGCCAACAATACAAAAACCAATGAGGAAAGTTAACTCAGTTTTAAAACAGGTTTTGAGTAATTCACCGGAACAAATCTAATTCACTGGTACAAATTTAGAAAAAGGTATTTATGTCACGATTCACACCAATAAAATGTGAAAAAATGGTTGATTTTTTTTATTTCGGTGAAGATTCAACCGATAGTCTGAAATTTATCAAAACTAACAAAACTGTAAAATTTTGTTCAAAACTAGGTTTGAAAAAAAAAATTGTATATAAGAGATTGTACCCTGACTTTATTGCACTTTAATTAGATTTTTTTTTTTGTATGTTGTGTATGTATATTTAGGCCCTGAGAGACTTTTCACGGCTATGAAACAACCATTTCATAAACATATAGTTAGTTAAAATAAAGAAAAACACCTTTCAGCTGTTTGCCAAACAAACTTAAAAATATTATCACAATTAAATTGTATTTTTATTAATTTTGTTCTCTCTTGAACATATTATTTCTAACGTAGTTACAAAAAGAGTACTACCTTAAATCTCTAAATGCTACAAAACAAAGCCCTGAGTCTTTCAAGCAACACTAAATAACAGACAAGCAAGAGATTTTGATATTTGGTTTTCACACTCATTGGCAATATTACAGTCATAGTAATGCTGACATAACAAACATCAGCGGTTCCCAAATTTTTCTTAAGAACAATTGAATATGCAGGAAAAGAAAAAAAAATACAATTCAAACAAGTGTGATATAATGTACGTAACGTGATATTACGCATAACTGTGCTGGAATTTACAGTATATTTCAATACTTATTATATAAGGTGTGCAAATGACTTCACAGAGTTGGAAAAATTGTTCATGAGTATCGAGTAGTGGATTTCGATTATTCAAACATTTAGAATACAGAGTAGAATACTCATACTCGAAACATTTCAAGGAAAATAGTAGTAAAGTAATTTGTATTAAAAAAAAATTTTATGTATGAGTGCAGGGATTTCCTACTAACAGTTTGAATAAGAGTATTCGTAAACACCACTCAAACATATTTTGAGTAAGATTAATGTACTAGTACTCATCATTTAGTTCTTCGAGTACATCTTACTATTTCGAATACCGAGTTCTCATATACTTTTTACTTAAAAATGAGATAATTGATTACAAAATTACTAAAAATTTTAATTGAGGTGTTGACAGTTGACCGTAAATTACTCATTGGAGAAGATGGTCGGGGGGTACGGTCAGCAAATAACAACATGAGTAAACGAAAAAAATATTTATTTATGCAGACGTTTCGACCTGAGTTTCAGGTCTTCATCAGGGCTATAGAACAAAAGAGATAACACCAACATTTAGAGAA
>NW_027114701.1:508089-518060 GCF_000696795.3 Halyomorpha halys | reverse complement strand
AGTATGGATATCATAATATATATTTTAATAATATTTAATTATTTAAGTATTTAATAGAAGAATTAATTGATTACGAGTCTACTCACGGTTTTTGAGTTTTCTGTGACACTCAATCATTTTAAAATTTGAAATAATCTATTACAAAAGTTAAAATAATTATTGAGTACGTTTATACTAGATTACACTTTTTACACAGAGTACTCACATACTTTTCCCTCATAATCGAAAAAGTATTAAAGTAATAGCCAACTCTGGCTGTTCACAAGGTTACTAGATATCAACTTTACTAAATCCTTTATAATTTTTTTTTTTTAACTTTATTTAATTGATCGATATTATAATCTGCCACACTATTGTGGGCAATAGGTAATAGTAATGAATTACCTCATTCATACTAAAATAAAATAAATAATGAAAGAAATGAAAAAAAAAATTGATAAATAAAATAAAAAAGTACATAAAAATAAATAAAATCTCTCTTAAAATATATACAAATAGAAGGATAAAGAAAATGAACATAATCATACTATGTGTATGAAAAAAAAAATAAAATAATAATATAATCTCTAGTCACGTTTACACTCCTTTATAAATTAACTTCTAAAATCTTAAATAAAAGCAATCAATTATTGATGAGATTTAGCATATTGATTGTTGAATGTCAATACTTTAATGGAGAGACATTAAAGGTGGAATACAATTCAGCTCACAGATACATTTTAAATTACAACTGATTTTAAATCAAGGATTATGTACCAGTATAAATATGGGAAAATATCATTAACAAATCTTTTTGGGTTTAACTCTTTTTTTCTGGATACTTATTTTATTTTAGGTCTACTTTGTTCCCTGGGAGACGAGGCTGGGTAGCAAGGTGAGCCTTATTGGGCCATAAAATGAGCCGCTTAATGAATGAAGTAACATTGCGCTCTTATAGGTCCAAGGGTCGCTTTGGCCTCCAAGGTCTCTTATCTAACAACCAATTCTGCATTCAGGTCTAAAATCTCAAAACATAATTGTCGTATTCCTACTAACGTAAACTGTAGCCTATGTTGATCTATCTCTGGCTGAGTCTTCCAATGCCACTACCACTCATTGCCAGTCTAAATAGACAAAAAGATCATTTTTCGATTCAATAACTTTTACAGAGACAATTTGCATAAAGATATTAATTTCGTCAAAGACAAACATTCGAGATTCTTTATTATCACAGGCCGGATTTTCAAGCAGTAAATATTCTTAAAATATGCAACTAAGGATTAAAAATTATTTTCGATTTAATACGCACCTTTGAAAAACAATACAATGAATGGAAATTTAATTTAATTAAAACATCATAATAGAATAAATACTGATCTCCTTCGCGATTTTCTAGGAAGCTTACTAAGATTTCAATTTTGGTTGCAAGAATAAACTTTCATATATAAACTGTTGGCGTTTTGGGATTTTTTTTTCATAATCAGTCTATTTAAAATGGATTAACATCAAAATCTATTTTTTTAAAAAAACATTTTATCACCTCATCATTATGCGATGAATAAATTAGGTTATTTGCCTAACACTGTTTCTTAACTAGCGGCTGTACTATAGGTTATGCGGTCAGCATCTATATTCAACCGTCAGATTTCCTTGACTAGCCGATGAAGGTATAGTTATCCAATTTGCAGATATCAGGTATGGGTGCCCCGGTGGGATAGAATAGATCTTACAGACTGAAGAATGATCCACGACTGACTTTACCTAACTCGGCTCATACCCGACCTAAGAGCAGAGTGTCTACTGTAGTTGTTCTCAACCGGGGTTCCCGAGCCTTTTCCAAGAATTCAGAGAAATAATTTAGGAATTTGTTGTTCCTATGAACTTTACCACTTCAGATTTCCTTTAATTATGCAGGTTTTGTGTAGGTACCCAAGCCTTTTTTATCTTTTGCTCAAAATACGGCATTTGACACTCTATTTTATCAAATGATAATGCAGGAGTCCCACCATTTTACTATTAAGAGACCAAAAGGTTTTCATCTCCAAAAAAAAGGTTAGGAACCACTGGTCAGGTTTATTGCCCACAGCTTTACTCCTCTCTGTTATTATATAATATAACTTTTTCTTTGTTAAAATATGGATTATTATTAAAATGAAATAAAAATTATACAAAGGTAATTAAACCGAATAAATAATAATTTAAAACGTGAGTGGATGAAGTTGCGATGGGCCTTTTTTTAAAAAACCGAAATATCTGTTTCATAAAATATTTCAGAAATTACTTTCTTCATCCTTGCCTAATTTTTCAAAACTGTAAATTGTGGTAGTTTTCAGAAATATAATAATTATTTGTCAAAGGCATTTGTTCATAACATAACACTTTTATCAACTCATCTTTGCTATTACTGGTACAACTAATTTATTTCGATTTTTTTTTATTTTTGTACAGTCAATTGTTATGATGAATAACCAATCCATCAATTCTTAATCACAATTTATTGGATTTAAATCAAATAAACTGAAATATTCATTTTTAGAAATAAAAAAATATTTTACTTTATAATTTACATATTTGGTTGTTAATAAATATATTTTGCATACGAAGTCAGTTAAACCGTTACATTATTTATAATGACCATCAGTCATCATTTTCCTCATTCATCACTGCCATCTGCTCAAGTAGTGATCGTGTTACTGTAACCGGACTCTTCCTCTCTCCATTATCATTTTACTCATCAACGTTCAATTAACCGTGGAAAAAAAAATGCAGATTTCGCTTTAACAATTACCTCTCTCTTCCATCTCCCTATTTCCATAAAAAAAAAAAAAAAACCATTAAACACTATTGAGAAATAAACCATTGAACATCCGAACACATTATACTTTCATGTGTTGATTTTTATGAGAATTTAATAGCAATAAAATACTGTAAATAATGATCGATTGTGTATTAGATTACATGTTCGATAATATAGATAAATAACACATTAACTTGTTATTTGTTTATTATAATATCAACTCAAAACTGGAAGGCACGCGATTTATATTCCGTTGTGCTATTGCTACAAGATAAAAAAACCAGTTTGAACCTGTCAGATCGTGTCTTAGCGAGAAACAACAATGAGTCGCACTTGCTCGGGAACACTATCAGTCGAGCTATGTAGTTTGTGCTGTGAGTTTCTTCTGGAATGGTATCGTCTCTTCACCTGAGGATTATGTGGATGTGGTAGCTGATTGGGAGATCATGAGGATGTTATTGGAATTCCGAAATATCAGGATCATATTGGATATTCGGAACAGTGTTCAATGCTATTGGTCGACGGCGGTTAAAATGTCAGGATAGGGGATCACAGGACTTTTGGTGAATCAAGGATGGTAAGTAAGCTTTGATGTCAATCTTGAGGGACGCAGAAACTAATTTAAATATAGTATTGCCTCTTAGGTGGTTATGGTATGTTTTTAAAAGTTTCAGTTCAATTAAGGATTTTTCAATATGTTCTTTGAACGTTCAATTCATGATTTTTTCTAATCAAGGTAGATACTGGAAAATTGATAATCCATCAATTTTTTAATTTCCATTTGATTGAGTATAAATGTAATTGAAACATTCTTGAGGTCCAAAATTATGCCTTGGGGTTCCTTTTCCATTAAGTAAACTATTTTTGTTTTCATGAACCATCCTCTTTTTTTTTTTTTTTTTTTTTATGATCTGTAAGTGTTTGAACCATAACTTGAACCATTGCTTTACAATGAGTAACTTGTAGATAAAATATACGATTTTCAATTTTTTTTTTTTGTTCTTTTACTTCCAAATACGGCTTCATCATGGTTGGCCAATAAAACAAAAATGTTCGTGATCACAAAAATTGCCTTTAGTAGAAGGTAAAGTTACTTCCCCAAAATTTGTTCCGTAGAATCCAAAAACCACCCACTATCCAAGGTTTTTCTGCGAGATAGAGTGCCATTCGCCACCTAAGTCAATGGTCATTTCCATTCGTTTTAAAATAGTGGCCGATTAGAAGCTGCTTACACCCCGATCACCATATATACTAACGCTTAAAATACCATCGGGTATTTTTTAGGTATATTAGGTAACAGAAGGAAGCATCCCTCTCTATAATATTAATATTGTCCTTGCTATTATTTGTTTTCCCACAGGTGGGTACGAAAAAAAAAAGCTGCTTACGAAAAAAAAAAGCTGCTTACACTCATATATGACCATTAATTAAGCTGAATCAAAAAACTGTTTTGCAACTACTATCTTACAACCTTTAAAGAAAAAAAAAGGGGTAACCGATTTGTTTGCTCATGTTTTTTAATTTGCAGGGTTTTGGCTCCGTCATGTTCCGTGTTCTGAAGTGTTCTAAACCTTGCAGAGTAAAATAGGTCTAGTGTTATTGACGAAACTTGAAAAAATGTTCTCCTTAAAACCTTTTAACTTTTTGAATACAGAATAAATTCTGAGATAATGCAGGCCAAAAAGTTTTAAGAAAATAAAAGATTATCTGGGCAAAGCTCAAAAAATATACAGTAAATAAAATGTATTTTTCATAATAAATTATATAATAATAATAATACTATTCTGTATTTATTCTGGGATTGATTCCTTTAGAATAATATTACAGGCGTCAAAATTAGGCTTCTGTGCTTTACAGTAAAATACAAAACAGAAATGAAATTATAAACCACCATAAAATATAATGAAAATAATAAATTTGAAAAGATATAAATTATATAATTAACATTATATATAGAATTAAAGTAGAACAAATAAAATAAAACCGTACGTCATATCATAAAACATAAGGTGTCACCTAGTTAGTCTAACTTCTGATAATAAATAAATGATAAAAAATCAAATACAATTAAACTATAACAAATAAATTAAAAGGTAACATAAAGTATATATACAAATTTTTCTTAAATATATTTCATTATTATCAAAAAGGTAATAATAATAAAAAATCCTCTAACTAATCATAATCTCAAGGAATAATCCAAAAAATTAGATAAAAATGAAAACGAAAGGAGTAGTGTTGATTATATGAGTCATATATATACACACATGACTTGTTTATAGATTTTTCTTAAATATTAAAACGTCCAATAATATTTATGTTAAATATCTTCTCTTCTTCCATCCATTCACATCTTATTTGAAACTTGTAATTGTTATTCTTCCGGAATTGGGTGGACAGATGGTGGTCGAAGATAGGGGATTTAACATATATGTCTGAAGGCCGTGGGCGGGTATGCACTGCGGATATAAATTGAAGGATATCAAAGATGTACGATGGACAGCGGGATCGGATAACTTGGTAGAGGAAGGATGCAAGAAAATATTTACGACGGAAGGAGGGGTAAATCCACTTCAAATCCTCATAAAATCGGAGTCCCTGGGGATCCCAAAGATGAAACGTAAAAAGCAATTAATTAAACGTTTTAATTTTTCTTCGAGATCTCCGGAGACACCCCCGTAAACCATACAACAATAGTCAAAGTGGGGGAATATTAAGGAAGTAACCAGGAGCCTACGGGTTTCAAATGGAAGAAGGGAACGAAGATAATTTAACCGCTAGCTAAATACAGCTGACATCCCAACCAATCCTAACACTATTCTCACCACGTATGCCGATAAAACATGTATGCTCGCAGTTAATAATAACCCTTTAATTCCATCCCAAACTCTCCAATCTCATATCACAGCCCTCAAAGAATGGTGTCGTAATTGGAGGATTAAAATAAATTCCAACAAATCCCATCAAATCACATTTACCCTTCGTCGTAAACCTGCCGACTGCTGTACAGTATACTTTAATAACGTTGCCCTTACCCCTGTTCGACAGATCCGCTACCTTGGACTTCATCTGGACAAACGATTAACTTGGAATCCTCACATAAGACTGAAAAGACAGGAAACTGCACGTCGATTTTGACTATTACAACATTTACTAGACAAACGGTCTAAACTTCCAATTTATTACAAAAGACTGATCTACATGACAATAATAAGACCTATCTGGACATACTGAGTCGAGCTTTGGGGCTCTAATAAACCTTCGAATTCCTCTCGTGTCCAATCTTTACCATCCAAAATCCTTAATGCTCCTTACTTTCCACAAATTAAATCATCCAAAAAAGACTTTAATGTTCCCTATGTAACCGATCTAGCCCGAACCAGATATCAATCCTTCCATTATAAACTCCCTAACGACTCACATCCATTAGTTTTATCCTTGCTTCCCCTTTCATTCCGGACAGTCCTCTGAGGCGTCTGAAAAGAAGATGGCCTCGAGACCTTATATTGTAAAAATGTTTTTAGAGTGCTATCAACGGGTAGTTCCTCTACATTCTTGTACCATACCATTATAGTATTATTTCAAAATTGGAATAATTTTATATTATATTATAATTTAATTACTTTATAGTTTGAAACTCAAAATAATTCTCTATGACACAAAGAAACCAGGATTTCCCGGTGGTTCCATGTAAAACAAAATTCCAATCTTCATTGGCTTTATTTACAAAACAATAGGAGATTAAATCAAAAATAGAACCTCATAACGAGTTTGTTTTTTAAGGAAATTTATAGGGGAACCCTAAAATCCGGATCCCCTCTCATTTTGATGATAGAAAGGTTCACCAATTTTTTTTTATATTAGGCTACACTCGTTTTAGTAAATCCTTAATAAATCTTCAGCTTATTTTTAGTTCAGTCGACAGTTTTATTCATATAACTATGCAATTGGATTTTCGTTTTTTACAAAAATTAATATAAATTTTCTTTAAAATAATAACACTTTTTTTAGTGTTTAAAAATTCTTTCAAAGAATTTATGATAAAAAATGTGATATAACATGAAATTTTGGGTGTTAAAAAAAAGTCAGCTTTATAAATCCAAAATAAGTTAATGTTTCTATTTTGAAAAATTATAAATTATTATAATTTTTCTTTTATACTTTTATAAAGTTTACAAGATTAATTCGTCGAAAATACTTCTATGTTTTGATAGAAATGTGTCAGTAGCATTGTTTGTTATATCTTATCAAGTATACAAAACATTAAACATGATTAACACAATATCTTTAAATACGGTTTAGTTTAAAATATTCTTGCTTTTTACGATTATTCAACAAATTTTGATAGTTTAGCAATCTATTAAAATGAAATGTAAATTTTCGTAAACGAAATATGAAAATAAATTCCTTATCTAAGATCTCCGAATGTTCTTTACCTGTCCTCATGTTTCAAAATTTGAGGAAAAACTTTTCAAATGTTTTCATTTTATCTTCAATTCTAATTTGTTTACAAAGGTCTGTATTTGAACAACAGACAACAGAACAACGGCCACCCCCATCGATTCATGCCATACTGAAACAATACATGGATGAAATTGTAGAACCTGACAGACATTAAGAACATTAACACAGACGGAACACAACACGGGCAGCGTCTTTATCACAGAAAACAACAAAAATTACTAAAAACTTTACAGATTCGATCGGAATTGCTCGAATACTTAAGCAAAAGACTGGCAGTAATAAAAGCTACAGAGTATATACTTAGATAAACAACACAGAACCTACATTCAACATTTGTACTAATAACAAAATTCTAATATATTACATCAAAAACAACAAAATACAAGACCCATTTACAGTCAAAATTCGAAACAACCGAACTAATGAACCTGGGAATAAAAACCCGATTGCTTTGGATAAAAAGACACAGCGATATTTTAGAAAGAATTCTATTGCAATAAACAGAACAGACACACCGGCAAAGACTGCAGGTTGTGATAATCAAATTTCATATGAACATAGCTTAGTCTTTCGTTTAAAAATTACTTATGGTAAAAAAATTTAACTGAAAATCGAAGATTGCAACAGAACAGTCAGAACTAAAGGACGAAAATTGCAGAAGTACATTCCGAGCATCACCTAAAAAAACACAAAATGAGGAAGAAAATGATTTTTTTTTTTTTGTATTTCAAGATCATATATTGTGCGTCAATTTTTCTGATTTTTCAAATTAAGTTTCTCTGATCTTAGTGCCATTTAACTAAATTTCTGTGGCAAAGAGTTTCAATAATTTGAAGTAAGGATACGCAAATGACAGTATAATATACTAATACAAGAGCCGGGAAGAAAAAAAGGCAGTTATCTCACCCCAATTTTTGATTACTTTAATGAAAATTAGGTATAATTACTAGTCAAAATTGATGAGTCTGCCAAGTATAGGTAGGGAGAATAAAAAATGACAGCTGTTTCAAAAACTTAAAAAAACATTATTTTTTTATTCGGAGCTCTATATCTTAAAAACTACCAACAACACTAGAAATTCTAAGAGAACATTATTTAAAGAAGAGTAAATTTGCTGAAATATTAGCCCTAAAAGATCTATTTACGTACAATAGTTCTCGAGATATAGCTTTTTAAAAAGCAAAATTTCTTAAAAATCTACTGCAAGATTAGTAATTAGTTAATTTATTTTGAGAAATCTATATCTCAGGAACTATGTGACATACAGATATCTATTAACACTCAAATTAAAGGTAGTACAATGAGCTATCAAGAAGTTTATAACCTTTACCTTCGTAGGAATAGTAGTTTTCATAATATTTGCTCAAATAAATTGATTTATAGTTTTTCGGATAATAAATTTGATTTATGAAAAACTTCATTTCAGAAACCATTTGACGTACAGATGTCTGCCGGCGCTCAAATTAAAGCTAGTTAAATTTACTAATAGTTAATAATGTTTATCTATGTAGGACTAGTAGTTTTTATGATATTTGACAAAATAAATTCACAAAATGATAATTTCTAGTTGTTCCTATAAAATGTTGGATTTTTGAAAAAAAATATATCTCTAGATCCATAAGACGCACATTGATTTACGAATTTAAATCTGGCAAATGAAAATTTGTCCGAACAACTATAAATCAGCCGCCATTTCTTATTCCCTACCTATACTTGGCAGACTCGTCAATTTTAACTAGTAATTATAGAGTTAGATAACTCCCTTTTTTCTCCTCTTGGGCTCTTGTATTAACACAGAATTACAGTAAATGAACATTTAAAAAAATCTCTTAGTTTATACATCTTTGAAAAATACTACGATCGAATTTCATCTTTATTGTAATGCAGACATAACACGATTGATTGTCTAGCCTTATATAAAATAATTAAAAAAATATATAGTAATTATAAAGTGTACATGATTATAAAAATCTGGAATTTTAAAATGATGAAATGTAATGAAATAATTGTTATTTCCTTTACTAAAACACAATTTTGTTGTATTTCATTTTTAATTTTTTTTCTAGAAAAGAGCTCAGGATCGGTTTTAATATTAGCTCGTGTGTTATTAAGCTAAAAAAGTGATAAGATAAGAAAAACGATGAATGTCGGTGAAGGAATGAATTATTAGCTGTTTTATTATCTTTTTTATTACTTTCAAACAATGCGATCCTCAATCGGGAGTTTTTGAAAACCATTAATAAATGTTAATGTTAGAATTAAAATATCATTCATTGGTGAGCAAATCAACACAAAAGCATTTGTTTAGTTTTAAGCAGACTTAAATTACAGGTTTTAGGTCATTTATGGATTACTTGTGATTATAAGCAGTTAAAAACGTTTTTACACCTGCTCCTATTTTTTAAATAATAACCTAAAATCTTAAACAGTCTGAAAATAGAATCCAAAGCTTTTATGTTACTATGGGCACAGATCGGTATCTTCTGGCTCTCTCTTGTACCTATATGTCCTCTTCCCTTCTCCATTAAAAATATTTTTGAAAAGGACATACTATAAAAAATAATATATCAAATTTCATATGAACATAGCTTAGTCTTTCGTTAAAAAATTACTTATGGTAAAAAAATTTAACTGACAATCGAAGATTGCAACAGAACAGTCAGAACTAAAGGACGAAAATTGCAGAAGTACATTCCGAACATCACCTAAAAAAACACAAAATGAGGAAGAA
>NW_027114701.1:505692-507943 GCF_000696795.3 Halyomorpha halys | reverse complement strand
ATCCACCTCTCAGACGGCACCAAGAGATTCCTCCTAATAGACTTTTTTTGTTGGCCACCCTTAGCACCTGTTTTGGTTAGTAACTTCATTGAATGTCGCTGTGTCCAAAACCCTATTAATGAATACAATTTCTCGTAATTAGATTATTGTTAATCATTAGTTAATTAATCAGAACAATACAATGGAATAATATTTACATATTTTTTTATAAACTCAAAATTCATTCATATAATCATACTTTATCATCAGAACCGTATAAATTTAGGTGCACTTTAATTAAATTGTATTCGCACATCATAGGTACTTCGAGTCTGAATTAGAGGCAAAAATTTAATGATTAAATTAATCAATTAATTTACTATACAATCTATTTTTTTTTTTCGGCCAAGACTCCCATTGGAGTCCTATACTGCCTATCCATGGTTGGGGGTCAAAGTTCTTCATTTTGTGGGACCGCCACTCAATGAAAAAAGTCAACGTCCCAGGCCGGATTCGAACCGGCACCACTAATAGACATCAATTTGGTAAGACTGTGTCTTAACCACTGAGCTATGGGTGGCCCTACTATACAATCTGCATTTAAACGAAAAAAAGGAGTTTTTTTTTTCTTTTAAAAGATATAACCACAAACTTCAAATATTACCATCCCGAAGCAGTAAGGTTCAACAAATTCTGCATGAAAGTCAGGTGACAGAAATATTTTTTGCAACATAATATGTAAAAGTGTACTGAAAAAAATAAGAGATATTAGTTAGTAAGTAGTAAATAGAACTTTGGTTACATTTACTTCTTCAACTCTTGTTTTCTAAAAAGGAGCACTAAAAAATAAATCTAAAACTCTCTATATTTTTTATGAGATTCATAATGTTGTAGTAGAAAACTAATCAAAGACGGCTCGATATAACAAATACAGAGGATGGACAGAGGTCCATAAAACCTTGCATAAAACAACAAAACATGGAGAAAAGTTGAGATTTCAAAAAGCAATACTCACAACAGAATTTCAACCCTCTAACTCAATTCTTAATGGGCCAAAAAATGAGTAAAACTATAAGGCTTCACGTCCAATGCAAGGAAAAACGAGAAAACCTAGAAAACGATAACCAGGATATCTCCAGGTTTGAATACGTCCGTATTAGCGTTTTGCAAATCTTGGTAATGGTACTCTTGCCATGGTTGGAATGTTCCATCTTTCTTAAACTGGAGGTTTTTGTCTTCCAGATAATTGGTTGTCTCTTATTTTCTCAAGCTCCTCTATTTCCGCTTAACTTCCCTCACTTCTCTCCTCGTCCACAGACGACTCTTGTCCCAGCGCGTCTTGTTGTTGTCCTCCCCTGGGGTCCAGTCTTTTTCCGATAATACTGCTCCGGCATACTCACTGGCGTCCGTAGAGAATGAATGTAAATGGTTTCCTCTGCAAGTGCTCCTTGCATTTGCAAATATTCTCTGCCCTATGACCGGTACCACAATTAGTTTACTACTTTTTATAGGAGGTTATTAAGCATTATCAAAAATAGCGTCAGAAATGGTGCAAACCCGGGGTAATAGCTTAATGCACCCAACAGCCGTCCCCTGTTTCCTCAGATTATCCAGTTTTTCTCTACTGTGCTGCCAGAGTGCATGCGGGTGTTGCCTTTCCTTTCGTATGCTACTCTATCCTGTTTCAAGAGAATCTAACTCGACACTCCGAGAACCCCACCCTTCCTTGAAAAATATATCATCGTACTCGCTAAGGATTTTTTTCCTCCAGTCCCCCGCCTGCTTAATTGCCTCTACGCATACTCCTGCTTCCCCTAAGGCGGGGGCAACATCTGTTTTAGGTGTATGACTTCCTTCCTATTCTAATATTGCATTTTCCCATCGCCTTAGTGCTGAACATCATCTCATGAAGCTCCAGACTGAGGTAAATACCACATTCAACAAAAACAAGGCAACAGCGATGATATCCATCGACTGCACAAAAGCATTTGACTCTATATCTCACGGCATTTTATGCAACAAGCTAGAGGACCTAGGATGCCCGGAACAGCTCGACAATATAATCGCCTCAATTCTCAACAGCAGGACTATCGCTATGTGGGTACGTGGTGCATACTCAAGATACGTCCTCCTAACATACTCTCCACCCATCTCTACCAGAAGCCGAGAACGGTCCGAAGAAAATCATACCGTCTAAACCACCTCCTCACTTCACCGGCTCTTTCCCTGCGACTAAAACTTCAGGTATATAAGAGTATATTGAGGTGCTACT
>NW_027114701.1:504967-505119 GCF_000696795.3 Halyomorpha halys | reverse complement strand
ATTTTCCAATGCTATTAGTTTGATTTGCCTTAGTTTATCTATTGTAGAGGTCATTCTCTCTGACAGTGGCAACGTAGAATTCCTTTTTTATTGATATCTTGTTACAAAATTAGTTTGGAAGATGTATTTATGGGTTGGATGCTTATTTTGTA
>NW_027114701.1:498760-504151 GCF_000696795.3 Halyomorpha halys | reverse complement strand
AATGCGATCTATTGCATCTTGGAGTTTTTCTTTAATGTAACCGATGTACTTTGGTCTGTACAATATTGGGAGATCGCAGACGCAGGGCATCGCTTTGTTTATGTAATTACACGTGGTAGGTTTAATGGTAGGTCAATGATGGCTAGAGTGAATAAAGTTGTACTTAGTAAGCATCCTTGTCAATTTGAGCTTGCACCAACATGGTCTCAGGTAACTCTCGAGAATTCTTGACTTATGGAATCTGGTGGGTCAGTATTATTTGGTGGTAAGTTCAAAACTGCCAGTCTCACTATTCCATTTCCGGTTAACTTCACAATTTATCACTACCGAATAAATAAATTTAAAAAAAAGAACAGAAGAAGGCAAATTTTGAATACTGGGATACAGGAAAAAATTAATCTCGGAGGGTTGACGCATTCACATTGTACTGATGTCCCGGGTGTCTGCACTACTTAAAACTGTTCTGGATGAAAATAATTGCACGGAAAAGGGATAATTGATACTTGATAGTAATTTCGATACTGAATTTATTGTCAGAATCATCCTCCTTATACATGTTTTCCGGTAGTAGTGAGGGTTTCCGTCCGTATGGGACTCAATCAGCTGATCTTGTCCTCCATCAGCTGATAATGCACTCTGTCAGGTGATATTTCGCTGTTTTATTTATGTTTTATATAATATAAAGATTTTTGACACGGTAGTAGTCTCTTTACAAACCAATAACGCCAGCGTAATTATACTAGATGGAATACTTTGATATTTCGTACAAAATATATTAACATTATAGTTTATAGCCCATAGAAGTCGGCGGACCACGATTGAAATTGAACGAAGTTTGGCCACCGCAACTGCTGACTGGGGCAAAAGTTGGTCTTCCTCGTAAAATACTTGAAAATTATGTAGCTTAAAAGTTTATTTTGAGTCACTTTTGTTGTGTATTTACCTATTAAAACCTTTCAGATAGCACCCAAATCCTAGAAAGAAAATTAGTAAAATAGTTCTAATATAATAAATCTAAGCAAAAATATGTGTTGCCCAAACCTCCACTGTAATATTGTGTTGGGAACCATTGGCTTAGGTAATAAAGCCACAAGCGCAAATTAATTTACACTAATAAGATATGATACTGTGTTTAAAATCTATCACAGTCCTATTAATTAATATTTATAGTTATATAATAAGTTAGATTAAACTTAAACCCCGTTGTGCTTTAACTCTTCTCTGTCTACCTATCATGTAATTTGTCTACATTTATTGTCGCCCTTAGTTACGCTGTTTTATCCTAAAAAAAAATTTCATGGCTGTGACGTCTTCCATCTCTAGTAGAAACTTAAAAAGACGTCTTTGCTTCGTAACGAGGATAGTTAATTGTAGGAAGATAGTCCGGGTGGCGGTCAATTAAGGTATCGAAATAGTAGAAAAACTTATTAATGTAAAACAACGTTTAATTTTTTTAATTTTCAACCAAGGAGCATGATTAATGATTAAATGTGTGTAATTTAACTGAGCTGTTATACATCTGCTGTGTTGCGCGTTATTTAAATAAACAAATTATGAATAACTAAAGGAGAAAAAAGAAATAATAAATAAATCGATTCGAAAGGAAAATTCCGAGACCACAACGATCACATGACTGCTTTGTTATCTTTTGTTGAACTGTTTTATTAGTGGCAGTGTAATTTTCCTGTAGTGGGCTTTCTTTGAATTTTATAATGAGCATCTGGTCTCCCTTCAAAACGGGTAAATCTTTTGTCTCACTAAGAAAGACCACCCTTATATCACTTTTGAATTATTGGCTTATTACGGGTAGAGGAGACTTTAATATACTATAGTCCAGCAATATTTAAAAAGCACCTGAAATTGGAAAACGGCATGAAACCTTCCACTCCCGCCTTCCATGGTAGCCTTTCTTATCTGACTTCTTAAGCAGACAATTATAGCAAGTAGGTTGGTCGATGTACGACACAACACGATCTAATAAGTGGAGATCAAAACACAAAAAAAGGCAATCCTTTAGATTTTTTAATTCACAAAATCACAAAAATAACTTCAACACGCTCACTGACAACCATAAAACTTGGGGACGTAAGTAGATTGGTGAGTGAAAGTTGTGTATATTCATATATATATAAAAGTAAGAATAAATCATTTCCTTCCTAAAATGTTTCAGGAAAAAAAATCTAATAGTGCCTTATAATTATTTCATAGAATTTCATACTGTTTGTTTATTCTAGTCCCATAATTTACGACCATGCCTAAATTATGTCATACTTCGTTCAGAAATAAACCCGTCTGAGAAGTATAAATATTACATCTATAAACAGTCGAGTGTTTGTTTGAATGTTTATATTCCATTCTTTTTTCGTATGTACGTGCCATTATGTTCTTCTTTATGAGTTGTTTGCTGTATTTTATGATATGTTAAAGTTAGACGAAAAATTTCAAACGTCATTAAACATTAATTGTTTTGTAAAAAAATGTATTTGTTAGAGGCGATATTATGTACAATATCTAATGGTGTATTGGTGATGGTGAAGTAATTATTGTTAACTGGCTCATTAACACGAGCTGGTCAAGTTGTTGTCTTTAGGATGCTCAAAAAAAAAAAATAAATCTAATAAAACTCTCTTATGTTTTGCCACTAAAGCCAATGAAGACAGAAATCCTTCTACTTATCAGAAATCTAAACCTGGATTATTAGACAATATCTGCTAAGAAAATTATGTGAGGCCAAGAACTCGAATCTTTTGTTTCAAGTTTGCAACAGTGAAAACACGCACTATATAATTCCGATGACTAAAGATTTTTGCTAATATGTTATATAAAATTTATTATAAACCTACCAAAAACAAAACAGAATGAAAAAATATATTTAACCACAAGAAAATATTGACTTGACAATAATTTGAAATTTGGAATGAGTTCAAAATAAGTATAAAGTAACTACTTCTTATTTCATCTTTTTTTATTTAGAATAAAAATATGGAGAACATGATACAAAGTTAATTCAATAATTAAGATTATTGTTCTTTTTTTAAGTGGAGTGCCCTCCCTCTCTCCGCCTCTGTATCGGACAATGTATTAATGAGCATTGCTTCATTTCAGAACCAAATTATTACTCGAAATCAAAATATTTTGAAGAAAATAAATTATTTACTGGGAAACTTCCAGTTTTTTATTTATTTATTGTATCTAGTTTACAACTGTACAAATCACACATACAATAAGTAAATCTGTGGAATGTTTTAATTACATTTGAAAATGTTGGGAAGAAACCACCCGTTGGTGGTTCTTCAAGCATTAATTTAAATTAGCAGGTCCCATGGCCATCTTCTTTTCAGACGCCACGGAGGATTATCAGGGATTGTTAAGGATGAGAAATTTAGAACGAATGGGTTAGGATGGGTAAGGAGTTTGGAATGAAAAGACGCATATCTGTTTTGGGCCAAACTTCCAATTTAAACGTGTAAATACAATCAGATTTGACTCATTATTATCAAAATCACTCATCTATATATTGCTCATATCTGATATTGCTCACATACCGCCTGATATTGATCAGACAGTCTGAACTCTACAATCCTTTACCAGTATTTTTTTTCTTTATCATTCCAAACTTGTCTTTGAAAAGCATTTCTTTTATCTTATATCAATACTTCGTCCTACAGTTAATCAAGAAAAAATTGTTCTGGATTGTGGTGCCTCTTCGTTTGTGTTTCAGACCTTCTTCCTCGGTGCACGCAGTGCACCTTCAACTTAGGGCCAGCGCTACTTCACTTCAGAATGTGCTAGTTGAGACGTTATGAGTGGACTGTATGTAATTTAATTGAAAGGTAAAGGAAATTAATCTATTCTACAATTTACAGGGTTGTGGAGAGTGAACAAGAGAAAACATTACTAAAATCTATTGTATAATTTACATGGTGATGAGGGTGTAGCCGAGGACCATGGATAGGTTAGGTCAATTTTATAATTTTGAATTGAGATTATTGAAGAGAGCAAATGTTGATGAGTTAGTATGTACAAAGATCGTGTTTCAGTTGAGTAAGAAGGAAAATATTGAGTGAACTCACTCAGCTGGATAATAGGGCGGCGACGTCTCTCCTATTCTCCCGTTCCTAGTCAGGGAACCACTTCTTGAAATTACCTGTGCATCATAACTAGAATTCTAAAGAGAAAAAAAAGGAATGAATCTCTCTGAATCCCTTCCCCCCCCCAAAAAAAAACAACAAAAAACAGAGTTCTTCTCTTGTCTGCTTTCCACCACACAAAACGCTTGTTTTTTTCTATTCCACAAGGAGTGCTATTTATATTAAGACAAATATTTTTCCTTCATTGAATTATTTTTATTATAAATTTATTTTTCGTTGCTAGGAAAATATTAAAATATGGAAATAAAACAGTATTTTAAAATATATATGTATATATAGTTGACCGTAAAAATTTAAATATAAGAAGATGGTCGAATAATGGTGGTATAAGGGTTGCGGTCGAAAATGGAACAAATAGTTTATAACTATTTTAATGTTCGACGTTTCGCCCCACTTCGCAGGGCTTCATCGGGGCTGTTCAAAGCGAAAGGTTGAATAGCTATTTGTATTTTAAAATATTATACTATATTTGTAAAATATAAATAAAATATTATATTATACTATATTTGTATTTTAAAATAGTTTGAATTAATATAGCTAAATTTTCATTTTCTCTTTTAATAATTTCTTTTACCAGTTCTGTCCGCCGATAACAAACGCTAATTTCGTACAAACTAAGAAGCTATTTATTACTTGGACTTATCTGCATTGTTGAAGATCGTGGTATTATACAGAAATAATAATTATGTTCTAAAACATTCATAATACAATGATAATCCCTTAATATATATACACAATATATTCTGAAGGGTGCGATATTTTAAGCTTAACTTGCGTATTTATAACATATACAGTTAGGGAAAATATTGTGAATCCGAGTTTTCAATAGAAATACACGTTTGAAAGTCATTTGTATCCAAAAAAACAAAATCTCGCCTAATGCTCTCTAAATTTGATTATGTAAAATACCTAGCTAAAAAACTAATGTAAAAAACCATAAGCTATACGAAATTGAAATAACTTATTAGAGGTACGAACACGCCTGTGATGTTGCAATAATTTTTCACTAAAATTAACTGACCAGAAATGCTGTTTTACATTTTCGACTTCACATATTTTAACTATTTCCTTGAAAACGACTTTAAACCTTTTCATTAAACCCTTAAATCATATTCTGATTGGAATATTCTTAATTTTATTATTTTTTTTAAACAGTAACGAAACATTTTCATGATAAATGGACTTTCAATAAATATCAAATTTATTTGCCTAGACAAATTTAATAATAAAAAAAATCACA
>NW_027114701.1:473653-498660 GCF_000696795.3 Halyomorpha halys | reverse complement strand
ATTTTATGTTAATCGGACTCTTTTTGGAGAAAAACTGGTAAAAATGAACCAAACCTATAAGAATCTAGAGTGAAAAATCTCATTGTCCGTTGCAAGGTTTCCTGATGACTAAACCTAAAAATGCTCACCCTTGGCCCATCCACGCCTACTGCTAGAGCTCTTCCAATTGATTTATCATTCTTGGTTCGAGATAGGAATTTCGTTAGATATATCTAACTTGTCGAGTCTAAATTACCTCTCATCTAAGAATTTTTTTTTAATAAGCTTAAAAAATTAAAAGCTATTGAGCGCCGCGTTCCATTTCCATATCATTGTCGTGCCGCATTGTAGCACGAGTGCCTTGGGTTGAACATTCCCGTTCAAAACACATAGCATCATCTATCCCCTACATGTTTGTGGTTGCGATGTATGTTATTTGAGGACATACATGGATCAGTTGTAGTAATATATCAATTTATTTTCCTGATTAAAAAAAATATAGAAATTAATGTTTACTTATATTTGTTAAGACTCTTTTAAAAATATAGCAGACAAGAGGCTCTGTTTATAAGATTACTGCAACTTGTTGATATTGACAGATATGAAATTGATCCTTTTTTACCCCTCACCTTCACCATCCTTCTAAATTGCTTAGAGTTGTTTGATGGAGAAATGAGAGTGAAAGTTGATAGGACTAATCGGGGAGCCACCTCAGCAATCAATAGAGGGCGGTTGCTCGGATCATCCCGGCCGGGTCAGCATGTCAAGGGCGGCATTTTGAGGCTGTTCGAGGAGGCTCCGTGCCTTGGGTGGAACTGTTGCTTTGTTGATGGATTATATTCAACAGCTTCATCCTTTGCTATTATATAGCTCCAGAATTAGTCAAATCCAAGCGACTTAATGGAAGAAATCGGTTTAACCCTTCTCTTCAGCATTATCCTTTCAAGGCGAAGCACAAGCGAAGTTGTAAGCACAGCCTTGAAATCTTAACTTATTTCTTAGAAAATCTTTACCAACTAGTTCCATTGGTAAAGCAGAAGGTCACAGTTGAACCAAATAGATACGTTACTGCCTTCAGTGGTCATGACTTGCCAAGGTAAGCAATGAACAGAACGTTTTCAGGAAACTTATTTGAGTTGAAAAACTACAACTAATAATACTTTGTATTGTGAGATAACAAGATTTTTCTGCCTTTAAAATTTTAATAGCCTTCTTGAATTTATTTTTCTTTAGTCATTATCGAAGTTATGTATGTTATCGAACTTCTTTGCATATTCATGGCAATTTCCAGTGGCGTTGCTACAACTATTATTTATTTCAGTTTTATTTATTTTTTTTTTTTTCTGTTGGAGAAAAGCTGTCTAAAATTTCCCAACAATTGGAACCAAAGCTTCCTGTACATAAATTAAAAATATTACAACTTTGAACTCTTTTGGATTTGAATTTTCTCCAAGTTGCTACTTTTAACTCTATTTCTCCAATTTCACTTATATGTACTAAATCATTGACAGGTCCTGATTTGGGTATTTATTTATTATTATTATTCACCAAAATTAAACCTTTTTCAATATGTTACGGATCTCAAATTTAATATTATGAAGAAGATGGTCAGGGGTGCGGTCACAAGAAAACAAAAATAGAGGTATATAGATATAAAGGTAGGGTTGAAATTATATAAATATAAGTGATAACAACATAATATACAAATGAAGGAAAAGAGTAAATAAAATAGTATAAATATATAGTAGTCAATGAAAAGAATAAAAAAAAAAATTACGCAAACTATTAAGTTAAAATGAACAGTAGGCGTAATAACACGTAAAATAGAAAAGTAGAAACGAGAAAACAAAATTTAACTCACCAAAAATGGAAAATAAAGATATAAGTTCAGATGGAAGTTAAGTGTACGTAATTAATTTATTTTCCAGTTGTGGTATATTAAATTCTGTTTTCTCATTTCTGCTTTTCTATTTTACGTGTTATTACGTCTACTGTTCATTTTAACCAAATAGTTTGCGTATTTTTTTTATATTCATTTCATTGTCTATTTTGTATTTATAATATTTTATTTACTTTTTTCCATCATTTGTATATTATGTTTCTATCACTTATATTTATATGATTTCAACCCTACCTTAAATTAACCCTACCTTTTGTATTTATTCAATTATGTCAAAATATTTTTAGTTGTTTTTTGTATCTTTTTAGCCCTCTACAAAGTGGGGCGATACGTCTGAAAATAAAAAGTTGTTAACTATTTTCGTTTCCTTGTTACCGCGCTCCTGACCATTTTCTTCATAATTTGAATTAATACGGCCCATTATTTATACATATAACACAAATTTAATATTTTTACTCGGGTCGGTAAAGACTGTTCCTTCGTTAAAATAATTGGAATATCTTTAGAATATTTATTGCATTTTAAAATCATGGATGGTCAATTATAAAATACAAAAGGAAGTAAGATAAAGAAGAAAACAACAAACAGATTTAAAAAATAATATTTATAAATATATAAATAATCAAATGAGTTATTCTCATAGCAACTTTTTAAGAACCCAATAAATTTAATTTGCATAAAGTTAATGCCAATTAATTAATTTTCTGAAAACCCAACCTAGCCCAATATAGACCTTGCACAATATAAAAATGCAGCAGAAAATGCAAAGGATAGGGACGTTCAAAGTATGAAAACTGCTTGAATAGTATTATCACAAATAAGCTGTGTCAGATCCTTTCTGTTTATATTGCTTCTTCAACATTTTCTTCAATTTGTGAACTTTGTAATACCAGTCTAATTAAACAAACTCCCGCTTCCCAACTAATTTTTATATATCTAGTTTTTTTTCTTTCTTTTCCGATTACCTTAGCAAATATTCCTCCTACATTTCAATGTTTTCCTCATTATCCGAGAGCGTGGAGTCTCAATTCGAAAAATGGTCCTAATGAGTTATGTGCATTGTGATCTCAATTCGAGCCTTCTGCATGCTGAATGGTAACTCAAATCAAGTAGTAGTGTATAGAAGAATGTTGCGAGTAACTAACCTCTATGCCGTGTGTAAAACGTTTAATAAGTATTAAATTAAACATAAAAATTATTTTAATAAATATCCTTGAATAGCGGAACATTTGACAAAAAAAAAAAATAGTTTTATTTTGAAATGGACGTGTTCCAAAGATATTATCGTTGACAGGAGTTTCTTTCTCTATTTTGGTCCCTCCATAAAATGTCCCAAAGATAGAGAGTTGTAAAAAAGTAACCTCGGTCGATTAATTTTCTTTGCGTCAGATGTATCATTATTCAAACAAAGCAAGGATATTATCTTTTATTCAATATTGAATCATTTTGTTAAAATTTGTTCGTACGTGGTAAATTCTTAAAGCCCATTTTAAGACATGTAGTCCAAAAGAGGTATCGATCAAACTTATTGTTTTGAGAGATTCAGCACTTTAGGAGTAGTTCTATTAGGTTTGTTATAACAAATTTTCTGTTAAAACTAGTCAGTCACAAGCATATCCCACTATTTAAAAGAAATTGAAGCTAATTTACCCAGTAATAAATTAATTTTTTTTTTTTATGAAAAGTAATTTTTTTTACAGAATCATAAACAGAACCACTTACACAATTTTTGGTCAGTGACTCATTTAATCTCACCCTTAATCTTGAATAGTGGCGCAGGCAGCGAGCGAAGGGGTCTGGAACCCTATCTCTCTATCCACCCAAAATTACGAAATGCTTTTGCTCATTATTTTTTTTTACCCCTTCCCTAGTCATTTTTGACCCCCATGTGTATCTATATGTTACCACACTATTCTAAACATGATGGAAGGGTCAAATATTTGTTCCATGAGACCACCACGAAATAAATGTCGACCACCCTCCCCCTCAGCCGGATTTGAACAGGCGCCGCTACAATTATGAGGTTTCTAAGGTAGACACCTCGGCTACACACTCATTCTAATCTATAAACGAAAATTATATAAATCTATTTTTATATTACTATAAAAATAATATACGTTAGCTTATAAAATATAGTATTATATTTCGCCCAGTCGGGATAGGTTTCTTAAAAATAGATGCTTGGATGAACCCACCCTCCTTCCCTCTCCATCTAGCTACTCCACTGATCGTGAAATACGTACTCCTTTTACAGTCGAGCAAGAGATTATTTTAGTTCTGCACCTGTTAGTGATATATTTCCATGGACTATCAACTTCTGATACATTTTTCTTATAAACTTGAGTTATCAAAATTGAAGATCTATCTACATTTTAGGCGAAATGAGAAACAGACTTGAAGAACTAAATAAATTTCTCATAATAATAATTATTTCATGTGTGAGCCTTCATATCGTTCAGCCCAATCTGTCATGCAAGTGTTAATAATATAGTTACTTCCATTTATTTTTAATAGACCATAAAAATTTTGATAACGTAGCACTACTAAAATAAAATTATATAACTGTGTATTTTGTAAAATGAGGAACCTTGTCACATATATGCTATGTTTCATTATAATTTGAATATTTTAATCACTTTCATTATTGTTTTTTACTGTTCCATACCTTAGAAAAATACCTAGCGTAGTTTGAATTAAAGGTTGACTGTAAATTTGGTATATTATATTTAAAATTGAATACAGCTTTAAGTTTTATTTTAAAGTTTGTAGGTCTCAAAATATTCAGCCCAGTTTAGTAATGCAGAGGCTCTATAAATAAAGTTTGGTTCTAGTTCAGAAAGATGCCGGCTCGTAGGAATACAGGAAGGTGATTTATTAATGCCTTAATTTAAAAAAAAAAATCTAAAATTGTCAGTTGTTTATTAACTTTGATTACTACTCATTGATACCTTATTCAAAATGAATAGAAGGCTCTGTAGTAACTAAGCCAAATTTTGTAACTACTGTATAATTTATTATCTAAATTATCATTAGAAAAAATAACGTAAGGAATGAAAAGATGTGTTCTCAAGACGCAGAAATTTTATTTAACATCAATAGTTAGGGTAATTCTGAAAAAATACTTGTAGTCGTAATTTTTGACAACCCCCAGTTTTTTTAGGTCACTGAACACGAATCTGAGGTTCAGTGACATATTTCCAGGAAACTTTGTTGTTGTTTTTTTTAAATACATCAAAGTTTTAACAATTTTTCTGATTTTAAAAAATATGATATACGCATTTTGGGGGAACTTTTGCCTGCTTGTTTTTTTTTTGTTTTTTTTTTTTAAATTGAATGTTTATCTTCGAAAACTGTTTTCAAGTTATAACAAAACAAAAAAAAAATAAATAAATAAATCATGTTTATACCACATTTTGGAAAACCAGTTCTTTTGCAGACATAAAATGTAGAAAATCCTTTTCACTCTAATTTTTTAAAGATATATTTATATATATTCCCATATCTCGAAAAAGCCTGTTTTTCAAGAAAATATTCTCTAAAAAAATTTAAAGTGAAAAGAATCTTCTATATTTTATATCTGCTGTATGAGTGCTCAGTAATAATTTTTTTAGAAAAATACTCACTAGATTTCATACTATTGATTGTTCTTTACTCCATTTGGGGAGGAGTGGAGTGATAATTAGTGGTTACCTTAAAACTGCCTCAGTACTCTTGAGTTGAGGGGTGTAGGGCAAAAGGCACAATATGGTGATGAATAACCATAAATCGCCAATGAATCCTGATAAAAACTCATTTCTATTGATGTTTATTTTTTATTTTAAAAATACAATTAATTTTTTTATCTCATTTTCAACAAATGTTATATGATTTTGATATTTTGTTTAATAAATAAAATTATACAAATTTTAATCAGATTTCAATAGTTTTTGAGACCAATTGATAATGATCAAGAATTTGACTGTAAAGAGAAGAAGCTTGTAAAAAGAAGCTTTTTTTTTTTTTTCAATTTCAGACATGATTCTTGTCATGTTTCTTATCTATTTAACTTTTACAATGTAGAATTGGGACCTTGAAGACAGTTTTACTGAAAATTCATATGACATAGCTACTTAAAAAAAAAAAAAATTATAAATGCATTCTATGTATTGTACCCATTTAAAGTATCCATAAACTCATTATTTTCTCACTCTCCAAATTGGTCAACTTTCCTCATTTACTGTACTTCTACTTTCTGTACTTAAGTCCATATCCCAAAAATTGTTTTTTAATCTCTAATAACACATTTCCTCTGTTAAAAGATACCAGTTCTCACTTTCTAGCATTTATAGGAGATGAGCAGTGAGTGTTTAAAAATGGGACAAAAAGCACCTGAGTTTTTTTTACATGTTAACACCTCAGATGAAGCAATATTAATTTTTTGTTAAAAATGCAAGTGAAATTTAAGTGATCATCATACAAAAGATTTGACAGAAAAAATCTAGTTGTGAAACATTTGATCTTAAAGATATAATAAAGGAAAGATACAGGAAATGTAAGTAGGAATTTATTTGAAGACTGTTACCTTTTACGATCCAGAATAAAATGGAAGGGATCCATTCATATATTGTAAATTAAGTAGTTCATAAATAACGATAAATTATTATATGAATCAAAAGGTCATTAAAAATCAATATAAAAATAATAAGAATAATTTTTCATGACTATAACAAGAGACAAATTTTGTGGTTGTAGTCCTGACAGTTTTTGTATGATCCAATACCTGAAAGCCCTTGTTGGCTAAACTGTTTTCATGTAATTAACTAGATAAATAAATCATTTCATGTTTTGTTTGAAAAAAGACTGAGCATATAGCCGATAAAATATTTAAAACATAATTAAAACAACTTTTGATATATCTGTTTAAATTTAACATTATTGTTTAAGCTCAAAGTATATTTCATAAATGACTGAATATTTTAATTGCTAAATTTAAATTTTTGCATTGAGAATTAAATTATCAACTAAATACTTTTAATTTTTTTACAATTTCACGATTTACGCGTGAATTCTGATAAATTTGATTTCCACCACAACTTCAGGTGGATATTCCTTGAAGGCAGTGGTTTTTTTTTTTGGTTTTTTTTTTGTAGCTAAAAAAAACTCACAACAGTTCAAGCAGTATGAATGAAACAATTAAAAGAACAGAAAATTATTTTGGTCAACTAAATATTCTGTTGCCAAGAGAATGGGTATTTCTGTTTGATCAAAGGGACTGAACACAACTCAATTTTTTTTTTTTGGGGGGGAGGGAACCAAACAATAATATATCAACAATACTAATGAAAATGATAAAAACAATGTCCTTAAGTTTTGTGAAATATATTCGACTTAAACAGTAAAAAGGTTTATTACATTTGTACCGATCCTGTGTACTGGTGTAGTTAGAGATATCAATATGTCTCCAATTATATTAACCAATAGGTTACAGCCACAATAAAACTTATGCTTTAAATAAAAAAATATATAAATAAAAAACACTATAAAAATAAATGATTCTAAATTAATTAAATTGTGATTAAAATGTTTTCTCCTATTCAAATAAATATTTTTTAATTATAAAGATTCTAAAAATGTATTTTAATATTTATAGTTCTACTTGAAAATTCTCTCATATACTTCAGCATATGGCTTTGAAAATATTTAATTTTCTTCCAAAAATTAATATTTCTTTTGATTTAATGAAAAATATATATACGAATGGTGCACCAGCATTCCATTTTTTCAATTCTTAGTACAGATAATTTATTTGAAGTTCATATTATTAATAGCTTCTCTTAAACAACATTTGGATTTCTAGTGTTTAAGTGATTTTAACAGTAAGTAATTTTTCAGGACTTAGTTATTCAATAATAGTTATTGTAACAAAGTTTTATAGTGTGGTGCATTTTCTTTCTTAACAGTATATGATGTATAAACTTGAGAGTTGACTATATATTTTGTTTTAAACAATAAATGTATTTTGTTATTTAATTTTAGTTATCTTATTTTTTTTTTTGCACCTGGAATTCAACCCTTCAATTTTTTTTTAATAAAATGTTTATTGTAGATATTTTTTTTTTCTTCTTGAAATAAAAATTTGAACAAAAGTATATAGAACTAGAAAAATAAAAATAGTTTATAATTTAGCTATTTACCCCAATTTTTTGGTGTTCTGCCTAAAAACTTTGCTTCGCCGTGCCTGCTGTCGTAGATGGTATATATTATCTTTTGCTTGAGCGTAAGATTATAATCGTCTGGTTTTTTAAACCCCCAGCTATACTCTGGCTGTTGCTTCCCCTTGTGCTTCTCATGCTTCCCAGGCATCCTGACAGAACCCCTCACAGCCACAGACTGGCCTCCCCTCCCTAACTCCCAGTCCCTTTATGCAAGAGATAAACCACCTCTTCACTCTCACTAGTCCACATATTGATACCGCTCGAACCAATCCAAACTGATACCTCATCATAAAAATTTTAAAAATTATCTGCATATGGGTACAAAACATGCATATGTAGAAACATATAACATATATTAAATTTTAAAGCATAAAAATAATAAAACAAATTTCCATACTTCAATTTACAATCAATTCCATCCCCATAACATTTCCTTTTCAAAACTGTTGGTCAAAACAACTTCAACTTTAGAATAATGAAGAAACAAATTTTTATATTTTATAATTCCAATGGTCGTCTGCCTGAACTGAACTATGCAAAAGATTAAAAAAAAAATAAAATAAAAAAATTTATAATCATAATATGTGAATATTTTTTCACTTAATACAGCATTAAACAAAAAAGATTAAAAAGGTGTTATTATTCATATTAATTATTATTTTTAGATTTTATTTCTTCGTGTCAGTAAAGTTTGAATCCATGCATACAATAGAGAACCGATCTATATTTAATATTGAATAAAAATTAAATTAATGTAAATAAAATTAATTTAATAAAATTAAATTTTTCAGATGGATTGAATATATACAGAAAGCAGATGATATTTGTCTTTCAGATAAAATTTTACAAAATGAATCTTATTCAGGAATGATATGAATTTGTGAAATTAATCTTATGTTTTTGACTAACTAAATATTGTAACATTTTTTTTACTATTAGTAGAAGAATATATATTTGTATATATAAGACCTAAAAATACATAATTTTGATTCTAACTTTTAGGGGAACTAGTGAATCCTGAAAGACAGGGGTTGATGTTCTGTTAAAAAGGACAGATGAAGAGTACATTACAACTTGTAATTATGAGTTTTACTTCATCTAAACTGATGCTGACTAGAAAGTTTCTACCGAAATATACTTACATTTCCTTCGCTAATTAAGTAAGTATGAGATAAACATATATTATATAAACATAATGTTTAATATAAGCAGTACTAAATTAGTATTAGTCAGAAATATAATTATTAATTCTAGTTATTAATTATTAAATTCTAGTAAATTATATTTAATAAGTAATTAATAATAATAAATATATTTAACTGAGCTTCTAGAGTTTAAGATACAAGTTGTAAAATTCCTTTCCAACTCAGATGTTGGTCAGTTTGTCGAAGTCAGTCTGAAAATATTAAAATTTTGTGAATAAGCATGGAATACTTTTTCAAAGTGCAATCATTGTTATAAAAAAAAGCAACCCACAAATAAAATTTGCCACTAGCACAAATGCAGTAGAAATTCACAAGATTCCTCTTTTAAAATTTCAATTCAGAAAGCCAAAGACATTTCAACATATTAATAATGGTGACATAAAGATCACATTTTTACTCATAAAATTTATTAATTTTATCCTATTAAGGGACCATAGAGAGCCACAGAAAAAGTTGAAATCTCTAATTGAAATTTAATTGCATAGATTCCAATAAGAGTTTTCCTTATTGTCAAGCTGTTTACTATATCATCGGCATAACCACACTAGTTTATATGGTTAGATTCAGAATTATAATATCTTTGTTTAAATTTTATGAACAAACATTAATAATTAATTTTTGCAACTTGATTGTGTAACACTAGTCTATATATAATATTTTTTTAACTGTTCAATATGATAACAATTTCATTTTTTAAATGTTTTTTGTCCCTCTTTAAAAATTTTGAATTTGACCAATTTGATAGAATTAAAAATGAAACTATTTGAGAATAATTAAATATCCTTGAAATAAAAGAAGTCCTAAAGAAGAAACAATTAAGAAGATAAGGACATTCATGTAGAACGATTTTGGACAAAGATCACCAAAAATAAGTGAAGAAATGACCAGCTACTAGACTTGGAGGAAAAACTCAGTTTACTTAAAACAGCTATATATCGAGGGAGGATCCAGATAGAGATAGACTTTACCAAAAATAAAGACCGAAACAGAAGAAAAAAAAGGTGGAGATTCTGAGTTGACTCAACAAATCAAACCAGCAAGGTAAATAGTGGGAAGTGTTTGATAATACACATTTATTTATGACAGTAAATGCTTTTCCAAAAAAATAATTTTTTATATCTATTTAACCTAATTATTATTCAAATTTTTCTTAGAGAGCTTATGTCTATAATAAATAGTATAACATGGTCTCAAATTTTCCTTTCTGGTTTTCCTCTTCTAAAATATATTTTAACATTTCGAGTACCTACTTCCTCATTTTCAGATCAATATCTTGCACTCTGTGAATATTACTAATAAATAATAATTAAAATGGTTATTAAATTTTAGTCAGCCCACTAAGTTATTGGTCTTTTTGATTATTATTATTACTTTTTAATAATGGTAAACAATGTTTAATATGCAATATTATTTTTTTAATTATTAATAATTTCAAATTCCATTTCTTAAGCATGAGTACATTTCCTTTTTATTAATTATTTAAGAATTTTCTCAATAAATATCATTAACAGATATAAGCCTGTAGGAAGGTCCACTGATTTTTTTATTTATTGAAATACTTCATGATTTTATCATGAATGTTATCAATCTTTGTTTTTTAATCATTTTATTTTAAGTTCAGTAATTTGTTATTATTTACTATTTAGTTACCCGCCTTTGTATAAAAATAATAATAATAATTATAGTTCATAGGACTACTCAAGAAACACTAAAAGTGCTTTAATTAATAATATGACCATTCTTCACTTTTTAATCCTTTTTATTTAGAAGATTAATTTTTTGGTACGTAGCAATAAATATAACAAATTAATTTTAGTGTCATCATATCATGATTGAAAAACTGTTTAAGTATATTTTTACTGAAGAGCATCCTGTGAACTACAATGGGTGTCCAGTCCAATGAGGTATTGTATTGAGAAACTCCTCAATATAATATCACCCAGGAGCAGAACTACAAACAACAGAAGCATACAGACTTACTCAGCTGCATATGACATGTAAAAATGACAACTCCAAGCCTACAAAAGCTTAAACAAAAAAGAACAACATGTGTCACTTACTTTATGTTTACTCGATTGTTAGTTGTGACAGGCTTGTATGCTTAATAAATTTAAGAAATGTTAAAAAAAAATTACAAAATTTAGAATGATCTCTGACAGATGATTGTTTCTATAGATTGGACAGCCTCACAAACTGGTGAATTATATGACTTCAAGTTCCTACTTTCCATACTTTTAAATCAACTTTCTTTATAATTATATAATTACCCAGTATCATCCCTCTCTGATGCAATCACCACCTCATCATCAGTAAAATGAGCTGGGTGTAAAAGTTCTCCAATTAGAACTTCCATTCAAGCACACTTCTCCCATTCAGTAAATATAAAAATACTAAGTAAAGTATAAGGTATTTTTTGCAAATGTTCTTGTAGGAGGTACTCATAATATTTCACCCTCTCAGGCAATTGACTATCGGGTTAATATAACTTCTTTTAGTTGTTTCTTCAAAGCTTTAGGGAATGAACACACTTCCTTAATTTTTTGTCATTCTCAGGAACTTGTCCATTTTCTTTTCTAAACTGATTGGCTCATTACAGATGAAAGCCAACTATCTGAGCTCTGTTTCATAATGAAGTACAAACTAATACTATTAGTCTTGTACATTTAACTTAATACAATTACACTGACTTGTACTTTAGTACTTTTTAACTCCTGTAATATCACTAGTAGTCATCCCTATTATAAACAAAATAAGTAATTTTTTTATTACCACATAGTTTCTATATTTGTATTTATGAACCAATACTATTAGCTTTCATTATGAAATAGAGCCCTGGACGTCAATAAATTGGACCCTCAATTAATCTTAATCTTTTTTTCTTTTTTTTATAAAATTGAGATTGTGGAAACATTTTTCTGAATTAAAAATTAAAATTTCAAAATCTAAAATCTTCATTTTAGATATTGAAAATGTTGCAGTTTCTTAACTATTCAAGACTAATTTTAATTGCTTATTAGTTAATGTGACAAAGCTACCTGGATGTGCTACTGAGGGATACTACAGATTAAGTTAGCTTGAATGCAAACAACCAATGTTTTCAAGTATTAAGTGAAGGAAAAATATTATTGAGCTTAGAGCAGAGGAAAATGAAGGTGGTAAAGGAAGTAAAACTATTAAATAACAGTTCCATCACACAATGATGTTATTTTAGCATGAAACATCTCATATAATAGAGATACTTGAAACATCATCATTAATGGGGGGGGAAAAAGGAAACAAACAGTCAAAATATTGCTGTTACGGAGTTTGAGAGATGAGATAGCTCAAAAATAACTGACGAAATGAAATCAAATGAAAATGTATAGCTATTCAATTTCAATAAAATACTAATGGTTTACATTTTTTAAATTTAATGATGGATATAAATAGGTATATCAATTTTATTCTGTGTTATTATTTGTTCCTAGTTCCAATTACTCTAGATATACCCATTAATTATTATTCCAGATGTACATTTTGTCTCCATTCTATAAGTCATTTTTTATTCTATGTCTAAGGTACTAACTTGCATTCAATAAATTGTATATTTATATTCAGAAATCATCAGATATAATGAAAACAGGGTCTTGAAATATTTTAATTTGTCTTAGAATATAAATAAAAAAAAAGAAATAAAATGAGCAAAATTACTACCCTGATAAATTATTTTATATCTTTGTAGTATATTTTGTTCAGTCTTGAGTAACAACATAAAAATGTTATTTATTAAACTTTATTTCATCAGTTCAAAAAGAATCATAGACTTAAAAAAAATAATAAATATTATATTTATGTGTATGGTTACCAAACTTTGTGAAGAAGTACTTTATAATAAAAACAAATGGATGAAGACATAAAGTTTAATATTTTTTTTAATATCCAACACATTGCTAAGAAATATTGATTACATTACATAACGGTAAAAAATAAGAATTCTTAAATGTTAAAGCAACTTTATATGCACTTACCATTAATTAATTTAAAATGGAAAAAACAATTGTTGAAAAATAAAATTTATTTCTTTATACTTAACATAAAATCAATAACAAGTTAAACAAAATAATGTAAATATGTTACCAACTGGAAGTTTAAAATACCCAAAATAAGGTTTACTTTAGCCCAGACTTTTCTGGTTTGAGCTTGTTTCATCTTCCCAAGGGCAGCAGAAACAGCATAGGTGGACAATGTCATGGCTTCTGTTGAATAGCTTAGGAGGCTAATGATATTATACAATAGAAAATCAATCAGTGTGAGAAAAGTCTTTTATAGGTTTTTTAACTAAGATTTTATTTCATAAAAATAAGGCCCATTAAATTATTATATATCTGAAAATTGTATTTAGTCGAACAGTAATTCGAACATGGCCATGCCAAGTGGTTTATTAGAATTGTGTAGAATACCAGGAGCCCAGGCTTTGCAGACAATATTGATGATCACTCCAACTGAAACATATTTATTTAATATCACAACCTCTTTACGATGGCAATAATAACTAGTACATTAATCATAATGTGGATTACATAACCATTTATAATTTATGAAATGTTATATTATATACATAAATATGTGTACATTTTAATTGTTCTTTGGTATATTTTAGTTATTGTTATCATTTTAATATATGCTAAAAACACAATAAAAAAACAAAAAATATGCCACCTATACTGTTTTTATAGTAATTATTCTACTTTTCAGTGCTGTTTACTTTTGAGACCATTTCAGCCGAGATTGGATTCACTTTTCTTGTAGATGTTCAACCAAAAAGTCAATTTCAATGGCGATAAATTAAGGCTGTATGGTGACATCAAGTGTTTCTCTCAGAATTTTTCATCAAACTTATGGCAAGTTCAACTGCAATTATATTTTTGTATTGTAAATATAAAGAAAATATATATACAAAGAATTAAAGAAAAATAAGGTATGACGCCCAATGAGCAGAAATCTAACAGAAACCAAATTCTTTGTGGATATTCACAAACTGTCAATTTTGGAAGTAATATTATTGATAGTGAGGAGGTGTTCCCCTTTAATAAGTCAACCAACAGCTTCAATATGATTTTCTATCAAACTTTTCCTCAGCAAGTAAATGTAGGTTTAATTTTCCACTCTTTCTCCTCCTTTAGAGAATGTTTTGTGCCAGTATACAGGGTATTTTTCCAAGATGTATACACAATTTTTGCAAAATATCAGCAAAGTGTTGCAAATATGTCCTCTTATGCTAAAAATGTAATTATTATATTAAACAATTAAAGTAGACTCTTCCATCTCACTAACCTTTGTTAATCACTCCACATTCTCCCAGTCCTCTTTTTTTCTACACATGATTTCAGTCATCCCACTCTATTGGTGTACTACAGGCTTCTTTATATTTAAATAACCTTCGTAGTATGTTCTTTTAGATGAACAGAAATTATACTACACATTCTAGAACTAAATTATCAAACACACCAAATCACAGAGATAATTGATAGACAAATACACAATTTGTTATCAACAGTAGATTAATATGATTTCCTTCTCTGATTTAATAAAGTATGACAGAAATATTATTAATGTATTTAATTTTTCTTATGTTTTTTCTTGCACATTACTAAAAATTAATACAATCCAATAAGTCATGAATTATTGAAAATCAACAGTATGTGAAATATATATATGTAAATTAAGTTCATACTAAAAATATTTCAGATCTCAAAAACACACACACACAGAATATTTTTATTTTTAACACAAATATATTTGGCTTTATATATTTAGCAATGCATACCCTGAGGACGTTCAAATTGAACTGCTATTATTGGATTGAGATATCCTTTTTGTCCAATATATGGGAAGTAATATCCTGGAAACCCAGGTTGCGGAATAGTAACTGTCGATCCTATAAATTCTTTATCTGCTGGAGTTAAGCCTTCACAAGCAACCCAGATTGTATGCCACTGTAACAATTATGTTAAAATAACTTATGCATCTTTCTTAAAAATTATTTTTAAAAATGTATATATTACTAACCATCTTCACATTTGCTGTAAGATCTTCTATTTGATATTTCAGGGCCTGTGGCATTCCTTTGGGCAAAGATTTCATAGATGCAAAATAGCGAGGTTTCCATCCCAAAACCTATAACCAAAGCAATAATTAAGTGTGTTATGCCTTCTAAACTTTTTGCTACCTTGTGCTCAATATTTTTACAAACTTTAAGCTTAATTTAATTACAGAAATGATGTTTTATACTTGCACAGTAACTGTTAAAACAATTTGATACCTTTTATAGTGATGTAACCTTTAAAGAAATAAATATTGTATTTATGAAGTTTAACATTTGTGTTATGTATCAGCCTCATATGAAAACATTTTTAATTATACTTCAATTAAGTGCCCACAATATTAAATTTAAAAATTAGATAATAAGGTTCCTTGTTGGCTGAGCAAAAAGAAACAAATTATAAGATGTTAGTGAAATAAGAAATTAAAATTTATTTTATTTAAAAAATAATTTAAATATTTAAATATTTAGTTAGAATAAATATATCGCTGCTTTGCTTGACTAGTAGCACATCTGACAAAAACAAAAGTTTTGATTTTATTTTGAAATGGACATGTTCTAGAGATATTACCATAAGCACGGGTTCCTTTCTCTACTATGGTCTCTCTATAGACTGTGCCTTAGCTAGTAGTGTTGTCAAAAAGTGACCATAGCCTAAAGTGACCATACGCTCTCCATGGTAGTCTTACTTATCTGACTTCTCAAACGGACAATTATAGCGAGTAGGTTGCTCGATGTACGACATGTCACAATCTCACAAGAGGAGATCATAACACAAAAAATAGGCAATCCTTCCCCGCCGAACCCGCCCCGCTAAACCCCCGGAGAGCGACGGCCCTATATCACTTTTGAAATATTAGCTTAAAACGGAAAGGAGAGACTTTAAGATAGAGCAATATTCAAAAAGTCCCTGAAATTGGAAAATGGCATTGAATATGTCAAATACAAATCTTTTTATTTTTCTGTTAGATGTACCACTATTCAAGCAAAGCAGCGATATTATTTAAAAATTTTATATTAAAGATTTTTTAACTTTCTAGAATATTGTTTGCTCTTTTATTGAGAGACAGAAGGGTTTTCATTTCATTATACAACACTGATTCACAGGGTTTAGATGTTTCATAATTTCGATTCAATGAAATGGCTTAGTTCAAAGGATCTGAGAAAAACAGCAGCCATTACAGACATTTAAATTTATTTTAAATTTACCCTAAATTTTGCAATTTTCAAGAGGAAAAATAACAAAATTTCAATCAACATTCAGCAATTGATGTACACCATACATGTTTAAAAAACAAATTATTGAAACATACTAACTGGAAATGTTTTGTTCTATCACAAGTATATTTCCTGTAGATCATTGAAAACCTACTAAAGTTTCTTAATTAACACATTTATTTCAGATAATTTTAACTTACACTTTCCAACTCTATGAAGACACAAGGTGATCCTTGTTTAAAACCAAAGAAGTTTGAAGCAGTGCAAGGCTTAAAATCTTCAGTTCTGATGTTACAAACAGATTCAGATGAGGGATATTTTTCATAACTGCAGGACACTAAATGCTCCTCTCTCCCTTCAGTCAGCAATGGTGTTCTGTAAACTAGATTTTAACCACAGAAGTCAGAACATAGACAAATTGTACAGAGAAATAATATCAAAATTCTGCCTTCAACGGCATTAGACAAATAAAAATTCTATAATCCATTTGTGTATGTGTGTGTTTTTTTTTTCTTTAATTGGTATTTTGAGGACTGTAGAGGCCATTCCCTTTGTCTATTTCGAAGATATATCTTTAGAAAATTTATGTCTAAGTATGGCGGGAACTGTAAAGCATATGCCCCATATCCATTCCTAAGTTATATCTATAGAAAATTTATTATTTAAACTTTAATAATTTTAACAATGAATTCAAAAATTGAGGTCCATAAATAAATAATAAATTAAAGGTTAAATAAATATTATATCAGAACAGAGGGAGAGGGACAAAGAGAGAGAGGGAGAGTGAGAGTGTCAATAAAATTGTTCTTGGGGTGAGAATCCCCAATAGTGTAATATGAAATTTGCTAAATTTTTTTTTATATGAACAACATTTATTTTATATATTTCCACCCAAGTTTCTTCAATAATGTAAATAAAGTCTACCGAGGTTGCTTATTTTGGTATGAATAAAAATACATATTAGATAAGGTAACAAAAATCTAGTCTAACTCAACATCTCCAACAGCTTCAGATTTATTTACTAAGATTTTTTAATGTTTTGACATCTTTTTGGACATACAGGTATAGGATTTGTTATTAACAGAAGAAATTTCAATTAATCTATTAGAAAAAATAAATAAATTTACACAATTAATGCCATAGATGTATCCTGGAAGTTGATTGGAGATATGGACAAAGAAAAAAAACAGTAAGTATACAACAAAAAAAAAGTATTTATTTGTTATCTGTGCCAATGTTTCAGCCTTCATTATAACTAAACAAAATAAGATGATAATCTACTTCATGTGGTCAACTATCTTCTTCCAATAAGTATGGAATAATAATTTATAAATATTTTCATTTATCATACATGCTGTTACATTGTTTCATATTTTTCTAAGTATTCTGTCGCTTCATTTATCTATTCAATTATTTCATGTTATCCTATGTATTTCCTTCTATATGTACATTTATTCTTCGTTTTTGTTATACCTTCGTACTTGTATCTTTATTTTACTTAGCTCTGATTTAAGGCTACAATTTAATCTAAACCATTAACGCACATTAAAGATAAGTTCACATTTACTGTTTGTTTTCTTGCTTGGTCCTAACCAAATCATAACCAACTCCTTGATTTAAAAAAAAACTATGATTACTTATCCAAATATGAATATAAGAAAAAATATTAAAGTTGAATCCTGGACTGAAATCAAGTTGTATATTACAATTTTCAAATTGAGCAGAGCAGACCTAATAATTTCTAACTTATTTTGTTTTATTAGTGATCTGCTTTGTATCATATACAACAATTCAATATTTTTATAAATATTATCATTGAATCATAATGTAGTTTAATAAATATAAGGAAATCAAACATAATAGAAAATTGTAATATACGTTATACCAGCCCTTGATTCATTTGTAAAAAATGTATAGGTACATCTCTAGAGTCCATGAAGTAAGTATCATGTGAAATGGTGTATGAATGTGAAAGTTAATTTTATATAATTGAATCATTAAATATATGTGGTTCATAATTTATAGGTAAGATCGACAAAAGTTTATTTTTGCAGAAACTATAATACAACAATTTTTTATTTATGTAGTAAGAGTAAAAGCTCTTTTAAACACTTTTATATTGAATAATATTTTAAAATATATAACTCGAAATATAACTAACATTTACCACCTACATTAAGGAAAAGTTAATAATGTCAATTGTACCTAACTAAAATAAAATATAATTGAAAAAATATATGTATTCAAATGCTGAATTAAAAATCCTATAATAGAAAAATTGGAAATTCCAATCAAAATTGAGTGTGGGTCGTTATAATTGGTTATAACTATGAAGCTGGGAGGGCTTCCTCATTAAACATAAATTAGACAGCTGACAAACTTTAAATCTTTGTCCCTAAAAATTAATTACCTTCCAAGAAATTATCCAATTTTTGACTCCATTTATCTGAAGTAGACTGATTATACCAGATTAAACTGCTTTGTGGATCATCAGGAGTCGGGTGTATTCTCAGCTCTTTAAAATAATAAATATATTGTAAATATTTAGCCTTAAGTCACATAACAGTAAAATGTTAAAAATTAGCATTGAAAATTTAATAAGTATACCAATTTAAAAAACATTTTCCAGATAAGAAGTATCAGCCATTGTTGCAAAAACAAAAAAATTAGCAGTGCTAAACAAGATAGGAATTTCTAATATTAATTGTTAAGAACTTACTTAAAAGGCTCGAGGCAAGCTTATACCTAGCCACTTGACGAAAATTGTTCCTTAGAGTAGTTTAAAAAAATTTGAAACATTTCTGATTTAATGTTTTTTACAGTTCATATTCCAAAATATAATATGTAAATGTGTAGGAATTGTCATGTTAGATGAACAAATATTAAAACTTTTTTTATAGAGAAACAAAAACAAATTTTTTATACACACATACTGATTCCGGGTTATTGAAAAACAAATTTTGTTCAAAATTATAGAGATCATGTCACATTCTTGTCTCAAGCCATTCCATTATTGACAAAAATCAGTTAATCTTGATTACATTATTTTTTTTATTTATGATAAAATAAAACAAATAATGTTTCAGATTGTAATAAGATATTTCGGTTATGTATTTTACATTTCCTAAGTATGATTTTATTTAAAGTTATTCTTAACTATACTATTTATTTTCAATGATATAATTTTGTTTTAGGAATTTAAAATAAATCGTATTTAACATTTGAAAAAAGGTGTTGTGGGTACAAAAAAGCTATTAGCTTATTTGAAGTAATATTATATTTCGATAAGTTATAAGGAATCAACTATACATAATCTTTTTATTTTAGTAGTATTAAATCATTTGAATATTTGAAATTCACTATTAAAAATTGTTTTATATTTAGTTTCAAATTTGATCATGGTGTAAAATAATCTCAGAAAAAAATAATTTCAATCAAAAGTTTTTAATTTTTTTTGTTTCACAATTTTATTAGCAGCAAAAAAATATTTTCCAGTTTGAAGATATGATTTCTGTTGAAAGAACCTGGTAGTTGTGGTATATTTTTTAGACTGCCAAGAAATGATGTGAGACTAAAATTGTAAGTTTTAACAACAAAATTCATCAATTCATGATATAATTATGTTATTATTTGTATATCTAAACTTTTCATGATAAACTTACTTATTTTGTCAGCAAATGAAAAAGCCAAAAGGCTGAGATAAACTGCTAAGGTACACCTCATTCTTCACAACTGATGTAAGGCTCCTCTAAGCAAGGGCATATTAATCCCCTCGTCACAAGAGTTAACAATCACTTCCTCCATTTAGAGAGACAAAAGCATGTGCAAGATACTAACACACTTGAAGAATCAAGGGCTATTACGAGGATGGGTCTTTCACTTAGCTAAAGGATTTATCATCCAAGAACATTAAAAATTCTGCTTAATACAATTTATCATAATTAATAAACCAGGAAAAAAAACCATGACAATTAAAAAGCTTTATTATTTTAATTATTAAAAATTAATATTAAACGATTATATTAAAAAGAAGAAAAAAGTATGTAATTTTTCAAAGAATATTTCTCAATCAGCAAAAAGCATTTTAATTTTTGGTTTTCAAAACATTGAATACTTCTCCAAAGATCCATCTCGTGTTCCAAACGACTGTTCTGATTGATCCCTATTCTTTATAGATTTTTGAGGTGAAAATATTATTAACAATAATAAAAATGTGCACAATATTTCCACAAAATGTATATTTTTCTTTTTAAAAATTACCACCCAAAAAACAGTATTTCAGGTACAAAGTCAAATTAATTTATAACTTGTTTATAAATTGGAGAACAATCTTGCCTCAGAAAAAGTGTAACCAAAAATTGATAACTGTGTTAGATTCCTACTCATTAAAAATAAAAAATAAAACTTCATATTCCTCTTTACTATCTTGAATAACTGTTGTGAGACATAACTTTGCAGGAAACAAAACAGCCATGTGCGCACTTCTTCACAAGGTTCCTTGTTACGCCACTCCCTGGCCTCTTCATTTTTTGATCTTATGCTCTGATCCATCTGCCAATTTGCACTGCATAGCAGACTATTGCAGACAACAGCATTCCAGCACTACTCCTAAGTCATCATCAAAACAATTAAGTTTTCAAGAACTGACTTCCTTCCAAGGGTTCTGATAGATAAAACTCTTCCTTCTGAAATCTAGGCAACAGAAGAATGCATATTCAACTGTTTCTTCCAGAGGAGAAAAACAATTATTCCTAATCTAGCATGAAGCAATCTAAGTAGGACCAGAAGTAACTATGCCCAGTATATATTTTGTTGAAATCATAGTCAACCTCTCTATGTCAGCAGAATACCCATGCTGCTTCATCTGGAATTAGGCGGTCAGACACATGAAGAGTATGGTTTCTCTCATGCTTAATTACAGTCCTCCAATAAGCATTCAGGCTCTTTTCTTGTCGGAAAATTCCACTGCGTTTATCGGTCTGAAAATTAATCGGAAGCATATTGGCAGTGGCACAAACTCGCTTAATAGAACCCATTACGGAACATTCGAACGACACTGAGGACATTTCTTTGATCCACACTGATAGCCTTGTAGATTTTTTTTTCCGATCCCACTAAATATTAAAACAGAATATGAATTATTAAGTTTCATTACGTATTGGTTACATAACTTAAGATTAGATACTACCTTTTTCTACCGTTGGTACTGGAAGATATACGATGAGATACTTAACTGAAGTTTGATGAGTCCGATCCATGAGAATTCGACTAGAGATATTTAGAGGTGAAACCTTGTAGATAATTGGACCAAGCAGGCTTTTGTAAATATCGGCGCATTGGACTTAGTGGCCCCTTCATTTTCCTCCTGGTGATTAGTACTTCGGTTTTATGATCTGTTAGCTGAAGCCTTTTGCAAATAGTAACGATGGCCGTGTATGCATTGTAAGTAAGCACCTCAAAGAGTTTTCACGAACTATGTCAGACTGTCCACAAGGCCGAGCATAGTAGTGTAGAGACGCTATATATCAGAGACCGCGAGTACGAACACTGCTATCGCTTCTCGCCAAGACGAAGAGCTTCAGTTCCTTCCACCTTGAAGCACCACCGATGTTTTCTCTAGCCATTTATTGCGTCCATTTAATCAATAAAATGTAACTGATTTTGTAATGTTATATATATACATGTAATTATCATTATAATTATAAATATGTTGATTTAATAAATAAAGTTTACCAAAAAGAATATACTGAATCACAAATAAGTTAGATCTTATAGGCGGTGATACTCATAGGCCTTTGTATCAGTAGTAGAATCAATAACCCACCGATGGTGCTATGATACCTTTCAGGAAAAGCAAATGTCCCATATCTGCAAGGTGGCAGGGCACCGCTCCTTCCTCCCCTAATATTTATCGACTCTTAATTATAAATATTACTTTCTAATTACCTTTCATCTATAATTACTGTTTTATATGTTCTTCTCTGTTTCAAACATCACGTAGAGGCCCCTCACCTCCAAATATTCTAGTAGAATTCTCGCAGAATGAATTCATCAAACATAAGCTAAAAATATCTCTGTACACCTTCAAGTAAAAGTTACCAACGGTAGAAAAAAATATCTAATCTGATTTATGTAACAAATGCGTAATGCAACTTACTAATTTATGATTTTGTTTTAGAGGGATCAGGGAAAAAAATGTGAATAAGTCATTTAGTATATTCTTCAAACTTTCTTAATGGATATGAAGAGTCTATTTTACGCTAGTTCTCTGTGGTCATTTCCTCCTTCATCTACCTGTCTTCCTTTCGTAGGGCCAGGCGGCTGGCCTCCATCATATCTACAGGAATAGTACCCGATAGGACAAGGTTACCATCCTTTCGAGAAATTACGGCTGTCACATCGTAAGTGTCATCCTGTCTATTCACCTCTTCCTAATCAACTACCTTACTTATATTGAACACGCATTTCGAGGCCTTCCGGTCAAGCGTACATAACCTATCTTTTGGAGTCAGATCTTGCATTGCATCAGATTTGCACCCGTATTGATATCGTTGTGATTTAAATTTATTTTGTAACCTCCGAAAGTCATGGTAAGTGATTTAAGTCAGTGTTATTTAGACATGTTTAACGGTTTAAATTTATTTTTTAACCTCTGAAAGCCTTGGAAATGATAAATTATTACGAAAGTAATTATTGTTTTTGAAGCAAATTTACTATAAAAAATTGGATATATTATACGGAAATTAGAGTTTGCTTTTAAAAATAAAAAAAGAAGGTTCTCTGATCGTATTTTGACGTTTTGCCGCTGAAGAAAAATTTTATTGGATTGTGGAGATTATTGAAGGATCACCAAGCTAATTGTTTTCAAATGTCCTTTGTTAAGGTGGCTCAGGGCGTAAATTAATTTAAGAAAATAAATAAATAATATAGCTTCACTATGTTTATTTTAAATTATTAACCCTCTAACATTTTTACCGGTAATGACATAATGATAAATATAAACTGTGGAAGGGTTAACCTAAGGAGACGAGAGGAAAAATATCGTTTTCAAAACATATTTCCGGAAATAAGCTAAGTAATATAAAGGTATTATTTGCCTTTGGAAAACTAAGTATTTCAGAGGAAAAAAATATGTAACATAAATTTCTAGGTGATAATGGAGAATGACGAGAAACGCAAAATATTTAACCCTTTATTTTGCACGTACTAAAACAGAAGCTCCAATTGAATTTTTCTCATCCTGAGGTTTCGATATTAAGGCAATTGTATGTTTTTTTTTATTTTGTTGAAAAAAACATTAGGGGTGATTTATTACCCGACTTCGGCAAAACCTGAAGAAGTGTAATGTGTTTGTGGGAGAAGGGTGGGTCATATGATCTACTCATTGTATGGGCGATATTTTGAGTTAATTACATTGATACAACTGATTTATAAATTCGATGACTAAATTATTAAGTTACATCCCGGGAGTGTTTTCAAACAATATTAGATCAAAATATGGAAATAACATTTTATTAATGTATACATATTTGTACTTTTTTGTGTAAGAACACCCCGTCTCTAAGAAAGAATAGCCTTGTAGGGAAGGGTGTGCCGGTCCCCTATGACAGCCAAAGAATTTAATAAAGGTTAAGAACATAATTTATATTTGTTAATCATTTTTTTTGTGTTACCAGTGTTATTACTATTGGTCTCTTATTTTTCTTTTTTCTCCTAGCCTGAGTATTTTTTTTTTTCAAATCCCCATTCACTTATTTCTTTTTTATTAATATATGGTAGGGGATTCTTTTATAATTTTGATTTTTTTTTCTTTTTGTCATTATCAAATTATGTTTAATTGTTTTACATATTAATATTGAATATATCCCTGGTAGGCATAAAATAATCAAATACACCATAATTGTTAGGGAGGAAAAGAATTGATTTATAACTGGTAATTTTTTTTTTCACTCCTCTTTCGAGATTCCATTCTCTTATACAGTGAAAATATCAGTATACTAGCTTGGACAGATAGATATTTATTATTCATAGCAATGGTTAGATAGATATATGGAAGTAATCACATAGATTTCTTCTTACATTAAATTTATTTATTTGTTTTTAACCTGTTTTGTATAAATATTATTTATTTGTGTATTTTTTTTTTAATTTGACATTTGTATATATCGTTTTACCTATTGACTTACATACTTAACTAATTATTAACCTATTTAAATTGTTTTAATGAATTTTATGTTTTTATCGTATTTATATATTTTAATTGTTTCTGTATATATATTTTAACCTAAAGACAAACATAGTTTTAATCAATTATTAAACTATATATACAGTTTTAACTTGCTTGATGTTTTCATCATATTTGTGTATTTTAAATGTTTTTTATTTACATTTTAACATACTGACCCTCATAGTCAAAATATACTACATAT
>NW_027114701.1:457300-473475 GCF_000696795.3 Halyomorpha halys | reverse complement strand
TTATTATATATTCTTAATATTGCTTCCTAATAAATCCTCCATGCAGGTGAATAGGCATAGGTATCTGTTTGTAAAGTATTGATCAATACAAAATGTATGAGTTCAGACCAACAGAAGCCCAAAAAATCGAACTAGGACAAACAGTATAGGTTCCAAGATTGGAAGACTATTCAGGAAGCAGTGGTGGTCTCCCTGATGTCAGTGGCTGCCGCCTAGAAAAAGTACGTCAAGGTCGAGTGGCAGGATGAGAAAGGTATAGTATTGGGCAAGGCATTATCAATTGATGATGTCATCCCGAGATTGCCTACATTTCCGCAGACAAATAAGGAGACGGAAACAGAACGGGACAAACAAGATCCTCCCCACAGACAATTGATAAAGTTTGTGCAATCTGTGGGCCAACTTTTAAGGGTGGTAGAGGTCTTGGAACCCATATAGCAAAGAAGCATCTCAAGGAAGCCAACAAAAAAAGAGGCTTACTTAAGATTATAAGAGATAATGAAGTCTGAAAGGGGGAGATAAACCATATCTAATTAGAAATAAGTAAATGGTCGGTTAACTTTCAGGATGTTGGGAAAGAAAAAAATTTTAACTCAGTGGATTTCGACAAAGCAGTAGGCGATTTCTTGCATTTTCTAAAAAATATTAACGCCGAACTGCCGGGTCCACAGCACCCTGCTATTAAATTTTATAAAATGAGAAAAAAGAATAAAACCGAAAAGCCCGAAAAGGGTGCGGGGAGGGTATCGAATCCGTAGAGAGCTAATAAGGTAGACAGGAGCCGTCGGCTGGAGCAGTACCCGTATGAGACGACACCATCAAATATCTGGGATGTACATTGTTGGGAGAGCTAGTATTTAAAGAAGAGGGAGTGACGAAGTTAAATAATAATCTTGATGTATTAGTGAGCTCATGCTTGCTCAAGCCGGAACAAAAGATCAACGTTGTCAACCAATACTTGTTCCCGGACTTTACTTACTCTCTTCAGACTGCGCCCCTTGCAAAGATACGTCCTGCGCTATTGGAGGGTTTGATACTGTAGCGAGATAAGCAAGAAGTTCAGCTTCAGTCCACCAGAACGGAGTACCTCGAGCCTCACCACCAAAGCTCTCAAATTTATATATTATTTTCTTTTATAAAAACATATTAATTTATATACATACTACTGTGAGATGTCGGTAAAATAATAAATAAACGATGCCAAAATGACCCACGAAACTACCTCAAGCAGATAAGATAAGACCGCTTCTCGGTCACAACCGTATGCACTAGACCTATAAATAAGGGTCATAAAGAACCCCCTAAGTGATCACTGATCCACAGCCTCTACTAGAGATAGTTACGGTTTATGGCAGATCCTAATTTCTAAAGAGCTAAATAGGGAAAACAAATTAAAATATTTGTATTTTGTGTGGAGACGAGTATTGATTGTAAAAGGAAAAGGAAATTGTTGTTATATCATGTAAATATATGTATTGTATATAGTATGATATAAGTATAGTATATGTCCGATCATGAATTTATTGGTATAATGTGTATTGCAGTAACCCAATGTATTTCGGCAGCATGTCTAAATAAAGCATTTCTCTCTTCTAACATTTCTTCGTAGTTCGTTTATTTTACTTACTCAGTCAATAAAGAATCTTGTTGATAACCTAATTACCTTTCTGAATTCAAACTGGTTAGGTTACAACGGTTTGGTCGTATTCATTTGCTTTCGGAAACATTCAGCATTCCATCGGCGGTTGGCAGCTAACCTCTTTTCCACTGCTATAACATATAGGGCTTTAGACTCCAAAAAAGTGATTCGAGCTCTATTTTGTATTGGATATTATTCTTCATGATACCAGAAAGGCAAATGAAAAATTGGGAAATTTTTGAAGATGGTTGGAACTCGCTCTTTTTTCATTTTAAATTGTCATCTATTTAAATGATTCAAGAATCAACTATAACTCAAAAGTGACACCCTTACGAATTTCTTAATTTTCAGTCAACGTTCTTACGCAGTGATGAAATAAGAGTAGTTGAAATTTCTTGACTGAAACTTTATTAGTTTATCTTATAATAATAAAGATTTCTAAGCTTTAATATTATAAACTTCGTACAATTTTGAATTAAATGAAACTTTTTTGGAGAATCAACCATATTTCATTTAACGTATAGTCTCATTGCCGAAAGTGAACATAGAGTTTAAACTTAATTTAACTAGATTTCGCGATTAGATGGCGCTTGATTTTGGTTTTAGCTGAGAGCTAAGCAGACATTTTTTTAAAAATAAATTTTTGTTAAATTCTTTGAACCTAAAATTGCCGCTTATTTCAGAATCAATCTTTTTAACTATTTTTCATTGCATAAATGATTTGAGTATGTATGTTTATTTAAAGTATTTATATAACAGACGTAAATAGATTTTTTTTTTGTACCTTTGTTATTCTTAAGACTATATATGACACCCTCAATGGGATATTAACATAACTCAAAAATCTAACTTTAGAGAAAATGGATTTCATATATATTATTTTTAAATTCAAACTAATTTTTGCCTGGAACTTCATAGTAACTACTAATAGTTTAACATCAATCTTCATTTAAGTTCGTATTTCATTAAATAACAACTTACTTGAATAAATATGTTTTAGTCACCCATTACATTGATGGTGTGGTATATGGTTTATTCATGAGGTTAACTGTTGTAATTTGAAGCCATATGTTTCTAGATAAAGACATCTTAATTAAATTATTATCAATATCACGAACTGAAAGGTATAAAAATTGATCGTCACAGATTATACATTGAACATAACTAGCTCTATTACTACTACTAGTAAAGCTTATTAGTACACCGAGCAACGATGTTCTCTGGAGTCTTACTTCTATGTCCAATTGGTCATTGTAACACTTTTATAACCTTTCTCTTGCTAAATATGTTATGTTAGTGTAACGAATTAGTTGACTGTAATTTTAATTGGGAATGGCTATGACTTTAAAAAAAAAAAATGACTTACCACCAGCACCTAAATTACCAACTCCTGCTCAAATTTTGGATGACTTGAAAGCAGCTGATGTGGATGATCCAGTATTCTTTGGTAAAACTGTATCTTTTGCTGAACCATTCTTATACACAGATAAATATGTTTGATGTACATTATTTTAATATAAAATATTTTATTTAAGAACCTTCAGTTTCTTCGAATGGTAGATCTGATGATAGCTTTCAAATAGCTAAAGAATTTATGATCACAACAACCAAATTGAGAGAATCGGATTCAGTATTGGAAAAGCAAAAAACATTACTACAACAAAATTATGAAGATCTTCGTATTATGTCAGAAGAGATCAGGAAACAAGCTACAGAAGCTTTATCAAACATTTATTGACACACAAAATATTAAAGGCACTTATCATATTATAATATTTTAAATAACCATTTATAACACATCTAACATTTCTTAATTATTTATTTATTCCTAAGCATACATTTTACAAATTAAAACATGTAGGACGGATTAAGTATTTTTTTTTTGTTTCAGTTAAACTTAAGAGCATAGCTCAGTAAATGAAGGTAAATGGCGGAAATGCTGTATCAAAAGCTCCACCGCAGCATACATCTGAAAATCATATTTAAAAAAAAGAAATAGATGTTAATTTAAAAGATGTGAATGCATTGTCAGCTAAGATTTTATTTTATATTGTATTTAGTGAATAAAAAATACTATGACTGGCAACTTTTGAATCATTTTTTACAACAAAAATATTAATTTGAGTTACACTTAATTAGAACAATAGAAAAAATAAGCATGACTTGATTAATGAGCTGGAAAAAATTAGCGAAATTCACAAATTGCAGATTGCCATTCCTTAAGAAGTCTAAATTAATTTATTGCATTACTGTTATAGTAAAAATAAACAAACTTGATTTAATCAAAAAAGTTTCTTTTCTAAACTATATTGTTTTTAAATTCCTTTTAATTAATTAAAAATAAATAAATATTTAGCAACCCTATTAGTGTCATTATCATTTTTCTTAAATCAATTTGGCTCTCATTATGGCAAGGGATAGTTATTTTCAAATCACCAGTCGTTATTATAAGTATATGTTACAAAATAAAGATAACCCTCTTATATACCTGATAAACAGTCATGAGTGTGAAAAAATTCCTTCTTAGCCCAATATTTTTTTTACTTATTAAGCTGTTTTTTGTTTTATCAGCAAAAAAGTTAATTCCAGGGAATGCAGGTAAAAATAATTGATTAATAGAAAACATTAATTAAAAAAAACCATTGTATATCCTTAACTGAAGTCAAGCTGATTAATTATAATAATATGCTTGAAGTATGGTCAAAAAATAACATTAAGAAAATGTTTTACTCTTTAATGTGTGCTTATGATTCAGACTGCTTTATATGATTCCTTCAGGACTATTATAATTAGATAAGTGTTGTATAACTGATACAATAAAAAGTAAAGTACAAAAGAACTCTTTCTGTTTCAGTATTTCTAATATCTTTATTTCTCATTAATAAAAACTATTTGGTTGATCAATGTTACAGGTGGAGGCAAGTCCTTTTTCATCTAATTTTAAATTTCTTTTTTATGAAATTCTAATGAATGCAGACAAAATAGTAGACTTAGATGAATCTATTCCATAAACTTTATTACGCATTGAAAACCAGCAGGTGCCTTAATTTCAAATGACTAACCATAAATTTCATTTGAGAAGATGGCTGGAGTTGTGGTCAGTGAAGAACACTAATGAGTGCAAACCTTTCGGCCAGAATTTCAGGCCTTCATTAATTCTTAAACTTTATTATTTAGATTATCATAATATTGGAAAGAAAAGAGTGATACAGCAACTAACAGCCAAGAAAAAAAAAATATGTGGGTAATAAGTAAAAGGAAAATTACTTTTGTGCTTTATTTTTTATACCACTATTATCTTCATTTATAGCCCTGAAGAAGGCCTAAATGGCACACACTGAACAGGAAAATATTTATACACTGCATACCCAACCACCATTTCGGTTAAATTCACATCAACAGTTTGCATAATTTAATAATTATATAATAAAGATATTTTTAAATAGTTAGTTATAGTATTTGGACAATGCAGTAGCATTGGCATGCAATATATCTTTGTAACAAGGATGAGTATTGTGCTATTTTGATGAAGCAGTGCAATCAGATGACTATATGACAGATATAAAATGGTACACTATTTTTTACTGCTAATTATGAAGCATAGCATAACAAATTGTAAGCACTTTTTTAAGCTTTTCTAGTTATGCAGTAGCTAATTTTTTTTTTTTTTTTTATGACTCCTAAACTCATTTTGTTTAATCTTAACTGTATTAAGAAATATAGGTAATACCTAATCAAAATATAACGCTTCTAGTACTTAAATTAATTTATATTATAATCATCCCTAGCTATCTACCATATTAATTAAATTTTTTTCAGCCTGCATGATTTAAAACTGTAATTAACTTATTTAATTAATCAAAGGGTTTGAAAATTTGTTTTGAACTTAAAATATGTGAACCAGTATTCCTACAGGTCATGATAAGCACCCTGGATAGCTAAATTGATAAATTAGATTTAAAACTCACAAAACAGGCAATGCCCCTGGATAACAGCTCATAAAAAATGATAAAGAGAGGACTTAATTGAAGAAACCAGGCATTGCGTATCATTAGGTTAAAAACAAGGATGTTGGTATTCAGCTTATAATGCCTTTCTTTGGGAGGTATCGGTGCAACCAAGAAAACAACAGCTAATGAAACTGAAAACCAAATTGGTCTTCAAAATAAACAATGGCACTCTAGCTTGGAGCTAGATACAGCAAAACAAATTAAACCAATACTTTAACTAGGAAAAGGATTAAGAGTACACGCTTTGTTGCTTAAACTTCAGTGAAATCTAATAGCTCTCTCAAAAGTATATTAAAATTTATTAGGATGAGAACTTCCAAAAATGTTTTGGCCACTGATTGTATTTTATAACTTTTGTACTCCTTTACAATGATTTAAAAGATCCATACATACTGCTTTAAATAGGTCTAAATATTATAAAATGAAGATACTAAGGCCTTCACTAAAAACATAATTAGTAAACTAGTAGAATAGGCATGTGAGGCTGGATCAGCCAGCTCAGTTAAATTTATTGCAAGGTTTATAAATGATTAATTGCTTCCCATTCCACTCCACAGTTAAAATATAAATTGTTGGTAAATGTAATTGGGCATAAAAAATGAAAATTCCATCTGAAACCATAACTGATTACTAGTTAATCACAAGGAGAAGTAATAGTAGTAAGTTTCTCTTGCTATTGTATTTCCCAGGCATTGCTCCTTATAATTTTTCATTTCAAACAGATAGCTCTTTTTAAGCAACATAATTTTTTTAAAAATATATAAGCAATAGATTACTCGAAGAGAACTTGATTTTTTCTTTCATCCATTTTATAGATGTGTTTTGGAGGATGATCATATTTTGATTACCGTCCCAAACAATGACGAATACAGAATGTAGGAAGATAGTCCGGGGTGTGGTCAATAAAGGTATCGAAATAGTAGAGGAAAATTATTCATTGTTGTTTGTCCCACATTGGAGGGTTGTCAGATTGAAACAAAGATGACAACTCAATTGTCATGACAGCTCTGCAAAGTGGGATGAAACGTTAGTAAAAATATGATAGTTAGTAAAATAAAACGTTAGTAAAATAATAGTTGACTGTAAAAATTGATATGTAAGAAGATGGTCAGAGTTGCGGTCAAAAGTGAAACAAAAATAGTTTACAACTATTTATTTTCTGATGTTTCCCCCCACTTTGCAGGGCTAAAAAGATACAAAATGATACAATGATTAGAATAAAAAGATAAAGATATCTTATCTTTGTATTTTTATTCTTATCATTGTATCATTTTGTATCTTTTTAGCCCTGCAAAGTGGGGCGAAATGTCGGAAAATAAATAGTTGTAAACTATATTTGTTTCACTTTTGACCGCAACGCTGACCATCTTCTTATATATGTTAGTAAAAATAGTTTTCTTCTACTATTTTGATACCTGGACTATCTTCCTATAATATACTTTTTAAGGTCCAACTATCTTCTTCCTAGATTAAATGTATTATAAAAGTTAAAGAACTAAGTGCATTTAATCCAGAGAAAAAACTACTTTAAACTCAACTATGATGAGAAACTCAGAATTATTGCAGATTAGCTGATTAATAACTTATGTTGCCACTAAAACATAGAAAATAATTAGTTACAATTTAATTACAAATCTCAAAAGTTCTAACTAATTTGTACAAATATTTATATCTAGATTAACAAAATCAATTTAATGTAAAAGTATATTACAGGAAGATCTTCATAAATAATGCTAGTTCTGATCTAAATACATATTTTCTAAGTAATAAAATAATTATAAGTGAAAGGTACATTTAAGTAAGAATTATAGGTGAAGAAATGTTTGTATAGAAATACTACTATAGCTATAAAAATGGTGCTTGTCTTATCTTGTGGCCCTACCTAGGTTTCTACATTGGTTTCAGCTCTTTGCTGGTTCAATTGAAGTTGAAAGATGTCACTAAGATAACAGAGTTTAGTTTTAATTAGTCACTATATAGTTCATGTCTAGTGCCATTTTTTGAACTAATTTTTGATCAAATATTCTTGAAATATGTATGTTATTGTGTAAATTCATAATAATCATAAGACAGTAATGCTTCCTACAAGAAAACTGACAATTGCCTGCTCAATGAGTTTTTTGTACAATAACCTATCAAATTTGCAATCTGTGAAATGTATTGCACAGTGACACTAGCAACCAAGAGAAAATATAATGTGGGCGGTTTTATAACTGTAATAAAGGCAACTAGATTGGACAAGTACCAAAGTGATAATCTGAGATTATGATAGAAAGAAATCCAGAATGACAATGTTTAATTTACAGATACAAAAAATAATAAAAAAAAAAAAAAAAGGATTGATATTCATAGTGAATACTATCTATCAAGAAGAACTAGAAATTTCCATAGTCCACTGCTACAATAGCATTAAAAACAAATCAACTTACCTTTAGAAATGCTGTGTAACTCAACTGTTTAATAATTATACAAAACAAAAATAAATTTCTTGGAATGTCAGAAAGAGGTTGTTGTTATTTTCTATAAAAATGTTTTATTTCAAGTTATGTACAATGAAGGAGTACTTACTCCTTGAATATGAAATATTGCTTAACAGATGTTAATTTTCAGTTCTATTAAAGCCCAAAAAAAAAATTAAAAGATGTTATTCACATCAGAAAGTAAAATAAACAAATAATATGTTGTAATTGGTGTAAAAAAAAAAAAATTGAAATACACATTTGAAAGTATACCTTCACAATTCAAAGATAGCCGGACAAGTATTATTTGACATGCATCTTCCTTTAAATGGAATTATAAATGTGCACCGACAGTGTTACAGTTTGAAAATGGAAACAATTGTGCCAAAGTAGATCCAAAACTATTTGAGTAAGCACTATTATAAAGATATTAATTTAGGTTCAATGATATTTCATGCAAGAACTATTTATTGGAGAGAATATTATTGTTAAACCATCTAGATTACAACAGAGTGAGTTAAAATTAGCAATATAACACTAAAATTTGTTTTCCTTACTTGATCAAGCTTCAATCAATGCAACTATGGGCTTTCTCCTGACTTTAGCTGCATGCAATAAGTTAGAACACAAAATTAATACAAAAGCTATTAAAAACGATATGAAAATAAGATTAAAAAGGAAATATTGAAAACTATGCCTTTTTAAAATAAATACTTTTCATTTATTTGTACATAATACATGTTTTCTTTTTATTAACACAGTTAATAACAGTAATTGTGCTATCCCATAACACCTAAAAAAAACTACATCAATATATAAATATTATGAACAACAAAAATACACACTTACATAATTGTATATGTGCATAACAATGTTTTACACAATTCTAATGGAAATATAAATATAATATTTATGGAATGTTAGGACGGAATATCATAATATACTTTTACAGACTTAGTTGGACGGACAGAATATATACTAATTTTTTTGAATATTGGCACATACATAATATATCTTACATTTAAAAATTTTCAATTGTTAAAAATACTTGATATTCAATTTAAAAACTAAATTGGAGTTGAGCCATGCATGAAACAAGCAAGACCATTACCTAAAATGAATATTAACCCAACACCTTCATAAAGAGGGAGGGAGAGAAGTTCTAGGATCAAAGCAACTTCCAAATTGCACAGTTATAACATAATATCATAAATATTTAAAAAATAAAAAAGAAGGCAAAATTAAAGCTCTTAAATTAATTCTGCATTCACTTGCCGAACTTGCATTTCATTTCATGAATATAAACATCTACTTATACAAGAAGTTCAATATTAATTAAAAAGAATATATTACATACACATAAAAAATGTTAATTTTTCCGGCTATAAAAAAATAACAATGTTTAAAATACGAATCTTTCAAAAGTTAGTACAAAATAAATAATTTAATGGGTAATAAGAATGATATTGACCTATTATAAAGTTTAAGTACATTTAAATTTAATTGTTTGAAATACTAAAATATTTTTCAATGAATGATAACATTTATTCTTATATAAACATCTATCTGAATAAGCTAAATTAAAAAAAAATATCAATAATTTAATAACGAAAACAATTTATAATTAGCGAACTGATATCTGGTTGATCTAATATTAAGCAAGAATATTTCAAAATTCTTAAGCACTTCAGCATCTCACAATCTAATATAGATATATAAAGTATAAGCAAGAAAATAAATATAAAAAACTTTTATATTTAAAATAAATTTTAAAATAACTGTTTCAGAACTGACTTTTTTTAAATCACAGCTTATATTTTGATTGAAGTTAGCATTATTTTAATGTCAATATTTCAGAAAATATAACATTTATATTTTTATTAACAATTTAGCAAAAACCTAGGCACATCTTTGACCAACTCGGTTAAAACAATTATTAAATATAATTATTACCAGTCTTGATGTTTGCATTGATTCATACTTCAAGATAGTAGAATAAGAAAAATTAAAAATCTAAAAGTCGGTGAGTTATTTTTATCAAGATCATTTATCTGAATTTCATAGAAAATTAGGAGATTCAATATTAACAAGTATTTTTCAGTCTTGAAATAACATTAAGTACAAAAAATATTTAATCTATAGGAAGAAAATAAAAGCGAGCAGTCTATTTAAAAGAAAAATCGGGTAGGGAGAAATACTGAATGAGATTCAACTTGCCTCTGGGTTTATATCTGAGGTGATTCTCAATGAATTGACATGGGCATGCGAAGAGGGCTGAGTGGCGGGGGGGCCCAAAGAGACATGGAGTTCCTCCCCTCTCGCCCAAATCTAACTTCCTCCTAACTAGAAGCTTGGCCCAGCGGGAAGAGTAGCGTAGCAGCAGGAGCATCGCTCTTTCCTCCTACACCACCATAGCCACAGCATTAGCAAAGCAGTAGTAACTAGCAAGTAGGGCTAAAGCCATTCAGGGCATTAAATAATAAGATATTACATGTGCATTTCAAAACAATATTTTTTTAGTTTCACCATTCTCAGTGAAAATTAATCTTTATAAAGCAATATGATCTTTTAAATTTAAATTATAACTACTATATGCAATTAATCATTTAAAAAAAAAAGCATGTGAAATAAGACAATAGGGGAAAAGGACAATGCTTTGATATGAACCTTTGTGAAACATTAAATTAAAATAATACTAGTGTATTGTTAATAGTATACTGCATGCAAATAATTAACAAATAATACTGGAGATGAATCAGTTCTAAACAAATATAACAAACATTTGGAATGATTTACGCAAGCATAAACTTACTAATATGCATGCAAAAATAATCATATATGGAATGTATTAAACTCATAAGTAACTCCAATTCAGTCACAGAAACAAGAGGAAACAATGAAATATAACTTTCCCTTAAATTGGGCTACTAAAATTTCCATTTAAAAATAACTTAGTTTCAAGAAATAAAACTACAATTTCATAAGAAATTTTGTAAAACTATAAGCTATAATTAAGAAGTACTTTGAATCACGGTTTTAATTTTTAATGAAAATCTTGATAATAAACTGATTGGTAAATAAAAAAAATCATAAAATTAATTTAAGGCTCAACAAGCTTCCCTTAAACATATAATAAATATAAAAAAGAGTGATAAACTTAATAAGTGGAAAAATTAATTTAGACAGAAAGCTAATTGAAACAGAAGAGTCAGTTCATTGGACTACACTGTTCTCATTTACAAATTGTATATGCATAATAGAACAAAGTTGATAAGCTAAGACTTAGCATGCAACAGGGAATGAGGGTTGGCTAAAAGGTTACTAATCATTATAACTTTACAATCACTCAAATTTATCATTCAGGATAAATCATGGAAAAATGTTCTCAAAGTAACAGGTACAAAAGTGATTTTTTTTTCTGATTAAGATCTAATTTTGATATGAAAATCATGATAACTAGTTTTGATTAGATTTATTTTATTTTTTAAAAGTGGATTATACACAATGGAGAAACAGTCTTTCTATTGAAACAAAGAAAAACAAGTTTTTTTAAAGAGTCATAATTATAATTAAATTAAAATATAAATATTCATAAATTAAATAGAATAAAAATTTAAAATTATACTGTTAATCAACAAACAGGACAAAAAAACATGGGACTTCAAAGGTGCTATAGGCCAATGAAGTTGAGAACTACGGTTATTTCAACCGAAAGTTGAAATGAACAAAGCTTACATTTATATAAATGTAAAGTTTTAAACCAAAAATCTTAAAAGGTACTAGTCTTTTACTCCCCTAAAAAAATATACCTTTATAAATATGTCTTGAATAAACAAAGAAAGAACAGGCAGAAATTGTGAACGAACTGAGCTATAATAATATATATGATCTATCAAAAGGAAGCATACTTTTTGGCATCATTGTTACACATTGCTAATATTTTTGTACCTTAAGCTTGGTTAGGACAGTTAAATCCGTCTTATCAGTTCCAAATTGATATAAATTCTTAAATCGATATATTTTATTTTAAACCACCACATACAGGGAGATAAAGACTAATACCTCATAAACACAATTAAAAAAATATATTACAATGCCCATTAGGAAAAAAACTACTTCTTTTCCTAATCAAATCAATTATTAAGGGTAACTTTAATCAAATAATGAGCCATGCGGATATAGTAGTTTGATTTCATGAAACTATCCAATTCCCCTTTCCCTAAGCCAACTGGACCAAGAAGGGCAAAATTCTCGAGGGTCTTTTGTTGGCTTTGAAGCAAGATATAGTTCTATATGCTGACAAGGACATAATGCAGTATTCAAGTGGAGGGGACAAGAAGGATTAGCAATTTCTTCATCCAAAGTCCAGTCGAGCCTTCTTCGCAGATAGTCCTTACACCAACGCTGCAAATAACGAAGGAAAAGCTGCTCGCTCCTGGCCTTTGATTAACCACAAAAATAAATATAAACATACAAAAAAAATTAAAACAAATTTCCATAATATCAACTTAAACAATATAATTTTTTCCTTGTAAATATTGTATTAAATTAAAAAAAAATATAAAATCACTTACAAACGAAGCACCCAAACATGTAATATGGCAAATGCAAGAAAATGTGAGTTTCTTCTATTTTTTTCAAATTAATAGTTTGATTTAGACCTCCATTTTAAATATTTTAACAAAGATGTCTTAGAATTCATTGAATTTAAATAATTAAACACTTTATATGCATTACAGCCTTAGAATAAGAAACATTGAGCTTTATAATTTTTGCAAATTGGTATAAAATAAAAAAATATATAAAAATAAGCAACAAGAGGACAATAAATGACCATCACATGTTTTATTGTGTATGATGTATGACCCGAAGAAAGTTCAACTAGTTGATAAATACTTGTCATTTGTGGTTGAGAATGGAGGGGAGTATGTTGTACACTTACTTAATAAATGTGAATAAGGATAATCAGGCCACTGATGTACCTGAGGGCATTACTTAAGTTGGATTCCTATTATCTAATATGTTTGAAAAGAAGCCTTACATTTTTGGGACTTACAAGTCAGAGGAACTCTCAAAAGATAATAGCTTCAATATCGATAATAGCTACAGTTGATGCCTAACTTGCTAATATAATAATAACAAAATTTAAGTGATAATTTCAAAGGACTCTATTATTTATTGTTAAGATTTAAAACTATTTAGTTTTACTAACATGTTTTGACTGTTAATAGCACCGTTAATAAATGACATTCATCAGTAAATTCATGAAACTAATTTCTAGATAATAGAAAATTAAATTAAAAATGTATTATTAAATCAATCATCAAGAATATAAACAAAAACACTAGAATTACACAGTGTACTTTAAAATATAACCATTCCATTTTTCATAAATAAATTCTTATAGAAATATAAGACACAATCATATTTTGTGGTGCACTAAATAAAAGTAAATTTCATTATCTAAAATCTCACAATCTATCAAGGAGAGACATAATTATTTACAAACATACTGAAATGGAAATTAAAGACATTCGTTAAAAAATAAATCAGAAAAAAAAGAAAATGAAATAAATATTTACAATAACAATGAATTGTTACTAGTAATTACAGGTATAGAAACTTACTTGTTTCCTGGCAACACGAGTAGTGTTTGCACCTTGAATAACATAATCATGGTCCTCTATATCCATTCTAGCTGCAAACTGTTCACGTTTTCTCTTTTCTTCTCTAGTTTCTTCCCTATTTAAGATCCTTCCAGCAGCTTCTTCACGCTCAATTACATCTTGTAATTTTTTCTAAATCATAAAAATAAAATTAGTTTATATGTGCGTGTGTGTGTGTGTGTGTAGACATAATTTAATTTGTTGCTTTAACTTACCACACATTCAGTAGCATCAAAATAAATAAAGCAAAGGTTGACTTTATGACATGATATTTTTCCTCTATCATCCAAACCAAGAATAATCTTGTGCCGAACTAAATGTTTATTTACATTGGCCATACATCTTTCTAGATTATGATTCAACTGTAACAATTAATTAAATGATTTCAGTAACCACATAACATTCGAATTCACTCTAGAAATCAATAAAATAATCACCTTAATTTTTATCCACATGCAAAGAAAAATTGCAGCAGCATTAAAAACAAGCCAAAACACACCAAGGCCGAATAATATAAGTCCTGTTAATCCAGAAAACAGAAGGCCTAGTAAAATAGCAAAAGCAGTAAATATCCATATGACCAATACACGCTTGTAGCAGATGTTATATATACTAAATCGTACATCATTTGTTAAAAGTTCCATAATATGTACATAATCTTCAACTGTAAGCTGAAAATAAAACAATGATAAGATTCATTAAACTAGAATGTATAGAGAAAAATAACGGTAATAATGTACAAAACAAGCTCCTATGGTGGGAAGTTCAAATTTCCTACTTAAAATATCAATATTATTGCTTTAATTGGATCACAGCTGTCAACTCCCACCGACTCAAAAAGAGTAAACAAGCCCCATAATGTATCCTCCTCAGTGGAGGATGGGCCTATACTAAATTGTAGCAGTCTGTATAAGTGAGTTCTTGTGGTTGGAGCTTGTTTTTTAAACTAGTACTAAATAACTTTATTTAAATTACAGTTAGGCCTTGTGCCATCAATTCTTCTGGTACTAATTCAGGGCGAAACTTGGCAGGAGTGATCCAGGGAAACCGAGTATTGACAGGCAAGAGAGTCACAATTATGTCTCCGTTTGCTAAAAAGACAAATATTGTTTCATTAAAAACCTTATTCAAGTTGAAATATAAAAAAAAGTTACTATGTATGAAATATTAAAATTCACCAAATCCCTGACGAATAGTCCCAACATTACTGGACACATTGTTCCCAGTATCATGTAAGTCGACATCTACGACTGCATGCTCTGGTGATGTCAGCGATCTATTCAGACTTCGGTCTAGGTTTATTTGAACTGATTCTGCTGGTATCACTGCACCACTATAATGGTCTTCTTTATTCGCCCCTGAAGCAATGTCATCTTATCATTTAAAGAATATATAAACAAATACACACAATTTAAACTAAAAAATCAAGTTTTCACCATTTTGTTTTATATGAGTTTCTTCTTTTTCAGGACTTTTGGCTTTGCCTTCTTCTTCTTCAAATTTAACCCATTTTTTAGTTGGTGTCTCTATTTTATCATGTACTGGAGGGCTCATTTTTCAAATATTCTGAAATACCATTGTAATTAATTATTAAAATGACAGTGATACAAATGTATCCTCTGAATAAATTAAAAATACAAAAGGTGTTATAAAATTAATGATTGAGGGAGTTAAAATTATTTCTTTTTCAGCTCAAGAATAAACCGTATTTTTAAGTCCAACTAAAAACAGACAGGTAATTACGTGCAGGTGGACCCTCCCACACCCGAAAGAGGGAACACTGAATACGATGAATATATATATTACCTTAATGTAGAGTTAGCACATCTAAACTTCACTTATTGCGAGAATACTGATAAAATACGAAATAAGGCACGATATTAATATTTAAAACAATGAATATAAGTGACGACCCTTCCTGACGGCAGCCATATTACTGCTCTCATGAAGTGAACTCTTTTCTTCGGATTTTCATCAAGGTGACGTCACGATGATAACGTCGGCGCGGGAGATTTGTAAAGTCGCAACAGGTGTTTTCAATGAGTGGTACATTTGAAAAAAGTAATGAGTAAATTTAACATTTATTGTGATTCTTCATTACTATTGTTAAACATTTAAATGAAAATCTCTCATTGCTAAGAAACTCAAGGAAAAAAATTAATGATAAAAGTTTGATCAAGTTGGGGTAAAATGAAAAAAAAAAAGGATTTGGAACCACTTTTTTTTTAAAATTAAATTTTGACTTATAAAAAAGAGAAACTGATGTCCTTGGACCCAAAAAAGAAGGAGAATGATGTCACCTTCAGTCTCCTCTCACTCTGATCTGTTTACACTACAATAATTATAATTTAAAAAGCTTGTGTGTGTATATATATACATATACATATACATATATATATAT
>NW_027114701.1:440744-451845 GCF_000696795.3 Halyomorpha halys | reverse complement strand
ATAATAATAATAAGTAAATAGAGGTAGTGTGACTATGAATTAATTTTATATTTATTAAAAATTTATAAATAAAAGAATGTCCTGGAGCAATCTGGGCTTCAGTTATTAATCTATATAAAAATATACTCATTATATTTTCATAAGCCCTGTCTCCCACAACAAAATAAATTATTAGAAAAGTTCTAATATGGTCCTTATTAGTCAGTGACAAAATAAAACACTGTACCTGTTTGAAGATCACAAGTTATTCTTAGTAGTGACCAAACTATTCCTGATAGTAGTAGCAGGTGTAGAATACTCTCCAATCCATCCAGTAATCATCTATTTACTTTTTAAAGAGTTATCACATAGGTTAACTTAGAGATGTAATCTTCACCTTATGTAGGAATTAAGATACTATATTTACAATATTAGGGGTGAAGTCATTATTCTCAGACGAATTTGTGTTTAAGAAATGAAACTAAATAGATAACAGGATCTAATTAATTTTTTTGAACAAACATAATCAACAAGCATCCAGATCATCAGTAGAAAGCTTCCCCCACTGGAGGCAAACTAAGCCAAAACTCAGACAGGGTGATGTTCCTCTCACATTACAACAAATCGAATCCAAATCTCTCTATGCAAAGAGAGTAGGATGATTTCCACCATAGAGACCCAGATATTTATTTTCTCAAATTTAGTCATTTTTCTGGATAAATAAGATAGAAACATATCACTTTTAGCAAGAAGCTCTCATTACTAAATTTCTGTTTATTAAAAAACTTGAAAAAGAAACATGTAAGTACAATATCTAGCTTTTAATCATCATTTAAAGTATGTTTCCTGCTATAACAACAAATCTCTTTAAAAAAAAAAACCTACTTTTTTCTCTTAAATACATTTATATTTTGTTATCAGAAACTAAATTATGACAAGTTCAAACTATTAATTATATTAAAAACATTTTATTATAAAATAAAAAAAAATACATTGGTTGATGGTGTAATTTGATACCTTACCTACCACAGCATATCAGTGATCATAAGCCTAAATTAGGTATGATTTTCAAAATTCAGGTTTCTTTTTTAATTCCAGTTATTATAAAATTAAAATCCAAATGAGCTAAATCATAATTTAGAAGTCAATTTAAATAACTGGTGATAATTATTACCAAGGCTCTAAGAGGAGTTTTTAAGCTGCTTTAAGGGGTCAGCTGAAGGGATCTATGCTCGTTCCAAAATGTAAAGCAATTATTAAAAAAAGGTTATGAATAAGAAGTAAAATTAGCAGTAATTTTTGATGAAGGAAGGGAAAGCCAGAATTTTTTTTTATTTATTAAAATTTACAACTGTATAAAAAGAAAAATACAATAAGTAAATGTGATAAATTTTTCAGATCACATAGGGAAGGAACTACCCAAAGGTGATACTTCAATCATTGTTTTAAATTAGACAATCCTGTGGCCATCTTCTTTTCAACTCAGAGGATTATCAAGGATAGTTAAGTATGAGAGATTAAGAACTAATGGGCTTGGGTGGGTAAGGATTGTGGAATGAAAGAATGTACACCTATTTCTGGCCAAATCTGCAACAAATGGGATGCTCAGGTCTTCATTGATGAGTTTATTTATGACGCAATAAGAAGCATCAAGGATTTTGGATTGTAAGGATTGGATGCGGGAAGAATTTGATGGTTTAATGGAGCCCTTAAGTTCAATTCAATATGTCTAAATAGGTCTGATATTCATATTTTATTAAAGCTTTTTGTACTAAATGGGAAGTTTAGAGCGTTTTTCAAGTATGTTGTAGTCATTGGAATCTACGAGCAGTTCCTAGTCGTTTCAGTCTAGGATGGGGATTCTAAGTAAGTCTCTTGTCAAGATAGAATCTCAGTAATGAATCTGTTCAATAGGCTTGGTGGAATATTAAAAAAGATACTTTAGGGCAAGAGAGTAAAAGTGATCTAATAGGATTTATTTTGATTATCCAGTTCTGACAACACTCTTCAATGGTTGTTATGTGTGGATGCAGAGTTCATGATACAGTAGTAGGGTCATTGTTAACAGGCAGTACATGTGTCATCAGCATACATAGTTAGGAACGGTTAGGATAGGTTGGGATATCAGCTGCATAAACCTTGATCATAAGAAATGAGAAGCAGGATACTACCTCGAGGAACACTGGCAGGCTGAGGAAAGAGAGATGAGTAGGCTAGGTTATGATTTACTTTATTTTATTTATTTAATACCAGATCAGCCTGGTGGGCCTTCCATGGTTGATATAACTGTTAATTTTTTTTTTTTAACAATTGATTATGAGGGGGGTATACTCATGTATAAAAGACACCCCTAACTATATACATTATAATTAAAAGAAAATAAGATAAAATAAATAGATAAAAGTAATCCTTATTAATAAAAGAAAAAACTAAAATTAATAACAAAAAATAATGAATCTCGTAGACCTAACAAAACTAACAATTGCCCTCTAATGGTAAAAAACAAAACAAATTAATTTGAAAAAAAGATGAAGAGAGAAAAAAATAAATAAATGAAATAGTAGTAGTGTGAATAATAGAATTAATAAATATAGAATTTATAACAGTATGTCCTGCAGCAGCCTGAGCTTCAGCCTTCGGGTTTCCCAAGTTGTAGGTCATTGCTCCTTTAACTATCGGTAAATGGGAGTGGAACTTCATGGACCATTTTTTGATGTAATCTTCTATTGACTCCATCTGAATTCTTGATGCAATTGGATATTTCTATGAACCAAGGAGCATTCTTTGGATTTTATTTTGAAAAGATTGTATTTTTTTTCTTTTTCATAAAGGATGCCGCTCCCCAGACTTCACAGCAGAACATCAGCAATGGCTTGAGAATTTTATTAAAAATAACAACAATTGTTTCTGGTTTTAATTTGGAATTTCTATTTAGGATAGGATATAGCATTGCTAACCTTTCGTAGGTTTGAGTTAGTTTGATGTTGATATGGTGATTGTAGGTAAGGCGGCGATCTAGGTGAATTCATGATTTACTTTAAAGGTTCTATCAGAGAGATAGGAGCAGATTAATAGGAAATATATATAGAGCAGCCCTGGTCAAAAACTTGTTCAATGTTGAGAAAGACTCCCATGTAGTACATCTCACATTCCAATGTGGAAGATATGACATCCACCAAACGATGGCACTATTGTATTGTAGAATGAGATGTTCTATGATCCAAACTGATGGTCAGGAATAAGATGATTTAAATTAAGGATTGGATAGAGGCGTTTTAATAAGATTTTTCCCATAATAAGCAAGTTACATGCTCCTATTTAAAATTACATCTAAGTGAGGAGTGACTAATCTGTAATCCCCATTATCAAAAATACCTACCCAAAACTTTAAAAAAATTTGCTCCTTTATTAACACTAAACCACAAATATAAATACCATTGAGAAAAAAAGGGAGAGGAATAAATTAGTTGATCCAATATTTAAAATATATTTAACACTAATTAAACTTCACAACTATACATAGTAATAGTATTTATAAAATTCTGAACCAGGTTCATTGAAATCATTAATTTGATTTTGTTTTAAAAAATATACTCATAATTCAGAAATACTGACTCATTAAGAAATAAAAATAAAAGAAACCAATTATATTTTAATTTACATAGAAAGCTATATATATATATAAATGAATTAATACACTATAAGTAACAATTATTACACATATTCATTCAAAGCTATCAAATGACCCCCATATTTTGTATTTTTCTTTATACAATTTCATACCTTTCTGTATAAAACAATGTTTCACTTGAAAACTTAACAGGAGTTTCATCATCAACATGAAGAACTTCGACAGCCTGAAAAAAGAAAACTTTACTGAATTAAATTCAGTTAAAAAAATTGAAGATATAAGATATAATTCCATCTTGTTACATAAAGCTAATAATGTAGCTGCTGTTTTAAACAGATTTGTAAACATAAATAATAAATTTATAAAATCATGAAAAATAGTTGCCGACATTTACAATACTGAAGATGATTGGGGTACGAGGGAAAACATTCAAATTAAAGATCTTCAGCTTAATGCATTCTGAAGTTTCATAGTCCACCTTGGAGGTGGAACTGTTCTAACTGAAGAGAAGAAATACTGATTATTGCAGAACATACACTGTTCATGGGCAGGACTGTTTTCCATTTTGGGAAAGGGAAGCCCTGCAACGTGGGGCGAAACGTTGGCTCAATAAAATAGTATAATTCTACTATTTGTTTTTTTTTTACCGCACACAGACCATATTCCATTCATCTATACACACGGTCAATCAACAATCTTCCATTAAACAATTGTATTTAATTAGTTACCTAGAATCCTAATGGGAAATAAAAAAACATATTAACATTACATCGTCAAATATAAATAAGTCAATCGTCATTATAACCAATCACTACTCACATTATGTAAATGTAGAATAGGAATTCTTTAAAATTAATCATTGTTACCGAACACTAATAAATTGCTTTATTTGAAAATCAGTTATTATTACCGTGGTTGCTAAATACCTTAATATGCATAAATTGGTAAGGCTTTAAAATTCATTGGTTTGGAAATCAGTCACACTAACTCCCCGGGGCGCTGCGAAATTTTCAATTTAACAATTTGGCAATTCTCTAGGAATTTCCAATTCTCGAATTTTTCCGCAAACAATCTTGAATCCTGGCAAAATTCCAAGAATTAAGCAACTTTTGAGTCTTTTATTTTCTTTCTAATAAGCATCTTTTGAAACGGCTAATGCACAAGCACGGCTTTCCCACCCATGCTTAACATGCCCATGTGAATAGTTGAAATTAGATATTATATATAATCCCAAGGAAAATATGAAGTATCTGTTTTTAATTTTTCACTGTTAAACGGGTAATCGCTTTTAAAAAGGAAAGGTTTCCAATTTTTCTAGAATTTAGAAAAAACCTGAAGTATGAAGGGCACTGCAGAAAAAATTCAATTATTTTGGGAGCCGCAAACCAAAAAAGATTGGGAACCTCTGCAATAACCAATACATTTTTATAAGCGATTTCCAGTGTATTCATAAGAAAAAGTAACATTAAATAAATTAAACAATAAAATAATAACCTTTAGATCTGCATAGGGCTGTTTACTTGTAAAAGATACTGTCAAAGGGAAAAAGTCTGAGGGCATTGAAGAAGATGCCGAAAACTCCATTGCTCCCGATTTGTTACTCCTGTCTATGACTGGTAGCACCCACTGGAGCAAGTTCCTTCGAGACTCATGTTTATACTCACCATCGCACTCAGCAACTACAGGAGAACACCCAATACTGGAAAAACAAACCACAAAAAAAATTAACTAAAATATTTTGATCACACACAAGTTCATTCAACTCATTTATGTGGGACAGAAAATGCTGATACATGCTTCATAAATTACCTTTAAATATTGTATTTAACTAAATTTCATCTTGATATTTGCTATTTTTAAATCAATGTATCTAATGAAATATGTAATCAAAAACTCTTTCAAGATAAAAATCTACCTACTCATTTATCATATTTAAAGGACTTTTAGCATTGAACCTATTAATGTAATAATTTAGTTCATATTTAGATAATAAGTTTCAAGTAAAGATATGTGATAAAAAACTGAAAAATAATAGTTTACATTCTATATACTAAACCAATTGGAAATGCAAGGGGTCAAAGTTACTGTTTACATAATGTAGCAATGTAATCTAAGACATATGAATTGGAAAATATTTAAAGTAATAAGATGCTTACGGTAATGGAATGTTGATGGTAACATCATTTAATTCAAGATGAGTATGTTCGAGCTCATACTCAATATTGACATCACATCCTCCTTGCCCATTTTCGGATGGCCAACAGTTTACTGGAAAGTATGAAAAAATCCATTATAATGAAGTTTATTGAATATTGGTGGTCATTTAGTACTGAGAGTCAGTTACTAAAAATCCAAACTGATAAAGAGCTAACCATTTCTTAAATATAATAATAACAACTTTTAATGCCTACAAATAAGTATAAATAATGCTTCTATAATAACGCTGGTATTAGTGGTGAATGGGGAAGTAGAGAGCAATCTTAGAAGTCTCATTTCCAGATACAGTACCACAATAAAATTTAAATTACTCAGGTTGGAATTGAATCCATTACTCTCTCTTTCCAAACAGATCAACCAGGGACTCATATGCTCAACAATCACAACCTCCCCTTTAGCTGCAATTAGACTACAAGCCATGAGTTCATTACCTCTGACCCCAATGTCCAAGTCATGCCCACCCTCTTGGCTAGGCAGGTGACGTGCCCAATCACATCAAGGGGCTATTACCTTACAATGTCATCAAGGCGATTTGTGCACTAAGATGTATGTCTCATTCATTCCTCATTTCCCCCTCACTGCAACAGCTATAGAAGCAACATACATGCAGTGTTCATTTAGATTTTTTTTTGGGGGGGGGAGAGGGGAAGGGGGAGGAGGGACAGAGGAAGGGGGAATTCTCATTAATTCTCTTATTTTCTGGTAATTACTTATTTATGATGCTATAACTTTGTTTATTCTCTCTTGTATGATCTGTTGTATACATCAGTTGAAGTTTAACCCCTGAATCCATTTCAATAGGGTTGATTTTTTATATGATACTCCTCTGTATCATTTTTTTAGTTCTGGTTCAAATAACAATTTACTGTTAATTGAATTTAAATGATTATTCCACTGTTATATAACAGAAATATTTTTGAAAAATTCTTGTCTCATTTACAGATTTAAAGGGATTGTAGCATGTTAGAAAAGTGGAATATGTTTTTAAGCTACATATCTTATTATCAATGGTGTAGTATAGTGGGGAGGGGCATGTCAAAATTTCACAATAAATAATAATATATTGTTAATTTTATTTCATGACTTTTTTTTTTGTAGCCTGTACAAAATATGATAGTTCTTGGCAAAAAATTTTTTAAAATTACTGTATATTTTAATCTTTTAAATTGAAATATCGAGATAAAGGGGGAGGGGCAAAATGTTCCTCCACCCTAGGCAGCTGACACCCACATTACACCACTGCTTATTATATATTAGTTTATGGAATTATAATTTATAAGAATTTATCAAAGCATTAAAGATAACCTAGCAGAATTGTCTTTAGATGGGATTAGTGGATAGAGGGGGTAAGCAGTTGGCACAGAAATTTTAGGTTTAGTCAGTCTCTTATTATTGTTAAGAATTTATCGAATAAATTATAAATTTGATAATGGTTCAAAGCATTTCAGTTTCTAAAACTTAAGAATTTAAACCAATGAATAAAACTTAAATTCAATGTATATAACTAATGAATTAAGAGAAAATTACTCACTGGTAAGAGGAAGTGCAGATTCATCTTGAGATTGGTACCGCCATTTCAGAACACCTACATCAGTCCCTAAAGGAAATGGTTTTGATGGATTTTTCAAACCGATCTGTGACTTCAGTTTGAATAATTCTTTATCAACATTTGGATGCGTCTGAAAAACAAAACTAATGATAATGATAGCATAAAAATCAAAATGTATTTAATGTAAAAAAATAAATAAATTAATTATATAGCTCAAAGAATATGCATTACATAATACAATTACATATTTTATTAAGTATTAACTAATCATTACAATTCTGAATTACTCTAATAATTGGTCTGATCTCATTCTATACCACCAGAATTGGATATCTCTAAAAAATCTATGTTGGGGGAGCATGCCTACCAGTACAGATTTTATTAAACTATTTTTAAATATATCAAATTAATAATTTGACACATACAAGACACTGATGCTCAATACTGTTAAGCAAGGTGCACAATATTACTGATAATACTGATAAGATATTCAAATTATCTATCAAAATAAGAAGTATGAAATAACAAAATCATATTAATATTAATGTAAAAAAAACAGTAAGAACAATAAAAAAATAACAATTTTTTTTTTAAATAAGCAGTTATTTCCTTTAGATTCAATCCTTGAAGAGGAGTCTTGTCCATGACTAAGCCAAGCATATATTGTTTAGTGATATAAGGAATAGTTTGCTCATTAATTTCGCTTTTATCGCCTTATTTATCAATACTTCCAAAAATTTATGTTAGTTAGGACTTCTGAGACTGCTATGTCATCGTCATGATGGAAGTCACCACAGGTTATAGAAGTTTCTTAGTTTTGAAAAAAGGGTTAACATATATATGAGTGTAAATTTCATTTAAATATTCATTTACTGCTGATGATTGTTCCGTCTTCATAAATCCACAGTCCTAAAACAATTTTTATTACCCTATCAATAGCATTATTCCATGTCTTGATAAGGTTATTATTAGCTCTTTCCTATCCTTGATGCTTAAGGGCCATCTAAATGTTGGCCAAGCCATGGCGAACTCAGACATGCACGAGCATGTGGATGGGTGGCTTGTACGAGTTGGACTAAGCTTGTTGCCGATCCGTCGAGAGTCGGTTTTTGGACACAGATCAAAGGAGTTAGTGAGAGCGCTCGTGTAGCATCTCCACCATTGTTCTTTGTCTAGTTGCAACAGAGAGCTGTTAGGAGGTTGTAGTTAATTTTTATAATAAGTTTTATATTTAATTTCCTTTCATTTTCTTTTTTTTGTAATAAAAATAATATAATCCCAGTGCAATGGCTGAAACCACTTATACGTCCGCCATGCTTGCCTCTCTGAATAACACTGACATGAGGATGGCCCACTCTTTATTTACAGAGCATTTGTACAAGCCTCCGATTCGTGGCGAGGGACAATTCGTGGCAACATGTGGATCCACCTTTACAAGGACCTGCATCACTACTTCCTTATGGTAAAATGTCTTAAATTATATCTTGGTTTAGTAGCTTAGATTTTGTGTTGGTAGACAAAACCCCATCAACATGGCTAAGTGATGAGATAATCTCTTAGGCACCCATTATTAATAAAAAGGAAATTTTTTGTTATCAAAACCAACTTAAACAAACATTTAACAAAAAAATAGCATAATTTGTAGAAACAATTACTCTCATTCATTTCCCTCTTCCTATCTTAAAAGCATTACAAGTTGACCAGATTTTGACTAAGAAATTTGTATTAATAAGATGATTACATTTATTGAAAGAAAAAACCAAACAATATTTATCAAGACCGGAGTACATTGTTTTCATACAAATTAAAGAGATTTTCATGGGACCAGCAAACCCATAACATTGGAATATACAAGTTATTTGGCAATGAAATATCACAATTCTACCAGTACCATTGTACACCAAATGTTGATGATGGTAATATCATACATAAAAATATCAATTTTTTCTTTAACTATCAAAAAAATAAATATTCCATCTGTCCAAAAGAGCTCTGGTGACTGTGAATTAATTCTGAGTTAATGGAACTCATTTATGGATCCTGATGTAGTAATCTGCATTAAAGTAAATTGTCTCAGAAGAGCTGAAGTTGTGTTAAGAAGGTCTGATGTTGAGATTACATCCCTCTCCCTAAAGAAGTGCTTAAAGATAATATCGACATCCAATGTATGGATGGTGTGGCTAAGGATGTCTAATCCATGATTAGATGAATGATTGGGATCTGGAATCGGAAAGCACCTACACAGAATAGAAATGGCAGGAGCTTAATTTGTAGAGACTAAGAAATGTAAGGGATGACAAGAACATCTTCAGCACTTGATATGTATGATAGGACAATATAATAAGATGTAATGACATAGTCATTCACAAATACAACTGGTATTTATCTGCAGACAGTTTGCAAGAGCCAGAAAACACGCTATTCAGGTAGTGAGGATGGAAAAAAGGTTTGGTAAAGGTTGAGGATATAATGACATCAAGGCCAGATTGGAAATTAATGTTCTTTTAGGAATGGAAAAAACAATCATAGAGGGAAGCTTTATTTCATTTTAAATAATAAAAAGTTAGCTATATCTAAATCAAATATTTAATAATAATAATAATAACAATATTTTAATATTTGATGATCAATTAATAATAATATAAATATTTAAAATAAGTAATACCTGCAACTGAATTCCTCTCTTATCTTTATTGTCGAGATATACTTTTATCTTCGCATATTTTTCATCAGTTATCCGTAATGTTACAAGACCGTGGAGCTCAAAGCTCTGTATTCCACCATCCTTCCCAACAGAAACCATCAGCTTTTCTTCCTGCTTTAGATGGACCCTGAAAAGGTAAGTAATTCTTAAATGTAAGACAAAAAATACAGAATCTGAAGTTTAAAATAGTTATAGGATTGTAGATTGTACATTTGACACCTCTAAAATGCGCACACTCATTGGAGTTCCTAAATTGGTATTATCTATGATACGAGATATTTAATGTTTGAATGTTGAACATATGATAAATGCAAACAATTATATGTGATACTAAGGAGACCAATTAGGACAATAATTTCATCGAGGAAAGCAATACTGAAGATCACATAACAGCTGAGTTTAGCTAGGATGATCAAGAAATCAACCAATCAATCTTTAACACTATTAAAATCCTTCGATTATAAATCTTTCAATTTTTCAGTGATTGAATTTTCAAATGTAAATAATTTAATGATTTTTAGAGAACTAAATTTTAAGTTTAATTTTCTATAAATCTATCATTTTATTTAAATTTATCACAGGAAAATATATTAAAAATAGTATATTTTAAAATAAAAGGAAGAGAAAGAATTTAATGCATTTTAACTTTTAAAAAATAAACAAAGAGAATATGATTGTATTTGTTTGCAAAAAAGGAGGAGGGTAAGAAAAAACAATAAGTGTAACAATGAAAAATTGATTTAAGTGAAATTTTATTTCTGTTTAAAAGAATTGATAGCATTTTAAAGCTGTTCCTTGAAAACATCTGCAAGAAATGAGATTGAACAACCAACAACTTTAAAAGCTTCTGTTTTAGAGGCTACAAAAAATAACCTTTAAATATACAGGTTGTTTCTATCTTCATTGTCATTAAAATTGGGTTCACACAGAAGATAACACGTAATATTAACATTAAATGGATTTAGTGAATGACACAATTTCTTCCTTATTAAACTATAATAGTTTATTTCATATCATACAG
>NW_027114701.1:425533-440429 GCF_000696795.3 Halyomorpha halys | reverse complement strand
AATTATATGTCATATATAGGTTTTTGTTATCAACAGCCTGAAGATGGGGGAAATCTCCCGAAACGTTGCTGTATGATATGAAATAAACTATTATAGTTTAATAAGGAAGAAATTGTGTCATTCACTAAATCCATTTAATTCCATAGACTCTTCCAGTTAAAGGATTATTAAATTTGTAATATTAACAGTTTGATGCTTACTGTGTTTACACCATTTAATAGCGTGAATATTAGATCATTATTGTAAACAAAAATATTAATAACTTTTGATTACTATTACACCAATATGTACAAAATATTGGTTCTTAGCTAAACTCAAATTATTGACTTGACTAAATTTTAAACATCAAAATGTTACTAACATTTTTCAAATAATATTACTGTGTAAATTCACACTGATATATACTTCACGTCTTGAAAAATAACTGTTTTCTTTGATTGATAATTGACTGCTATTGAAGGTCGTTGGTATGGGAAAAGGCATGCACTTTATAAACCCTTCAATACAGTTTTGGGAGCTTTGTATATTTCCTCTCCATGCTACACTTGGGCACCCTCAGTGCTCTTTTGAATCAAACGAGTTGAAATTTGGTAAGTAGGTTCGTTATCTATTCATAAAAATATGGAGAAGAATTTTGCACAAATAAAATTTAGTCATGTCCAAATAATAATTTGAGCTCATAATAGTGAAAAATTTGTATTTAATATATTTAATCTAACCATTTGTAGGAATAAAACGATTTTCTGAGTGAATTCACATTATTCAGTGGAATCTCAAGAATATTTTAAAAACAATTTGAGATGAAAATATATTCTATTCTCAACTTTTATTTACTCAATATAAAAAAATAAATAAATAAAAAAAGAACTCACTCTTCCATATGAATATTTGGTGTAGAAGCTAACTTCGCCACTACAGGTTTATTTGCAGCTACTTGAGAAATGACATTTTCTCCCTCAGATTTTAGTTGATCAACAAATGATTCAACGTCTCTAGATTTACCACCAAGTTTCATAGCTTTCGCTGATAAGACGGGTTTCCTGAGCAGAAAAGAACAGTTTATTATAAATATAAAACAGAATAAGAGTTCAATATTTTTAGATATCTCATAGCTAAAACCAAATAGAGAAAAAAAAAACTGGAAACTAAGTTCCTAAATAACTGAGAATCTGTTATTAGAACAAAAAAAAACTTATCCTTTATAAGTCACTCACTATCTTTGAATCTATTAACTAAATTAAATCTACAAAATGACTTTCAATAATGATAGACCAAAGAATTTCATACAATGGCTTACTACACTTTATAAATGATCAATATAACACATTTCTTACATTTTGGGGATTTTATCTAAATGAATCATTTACAGCAAAGAAATTTTTTTTTCTTTATTTTCATGATTTGCTCATTTATTACAAAGAAATCTAAATCCATAGAAAACTAATGATTGATGAAAATAGAAAAACAGGAGGAGAGTGGGGTTCATTATTCTCAGAAAAGATCGTACCTCACTAAATCAGCAAGAAAAAACAATATAATGAATATAAGTAAGTAATATTGGATGGAATAAACTATATCTTATATAGTTTTACCAATTAACTTATTGTAAAGAGCTTTTTGCCTAGCTCATGAGTTCGAGAGTGGATTGATTATCTCTAGTATTGTATTAAAATGAAAATCATAAAGCACGATTTTGAAAAATAACATAAATCAGCTAACAATAAAACAGCTTGCGATATGTGCCTGGTATTGTTTTCTTGACAACTTATACCTGTTGAAGCAACTTCACTAAGCAAATCTTAATAAATTAACATTTATTATCCTCATTTTGGGGTGTGAGAAAAAAAACAAACAGATTGACTTTGTTTAGGATCTGTATTTTAGGAGGATGATAGCCTTAAAAATATGGGTTATTACAATTGTATTGTCATTATATTTATGCACCAATTGTTTACTGCAATCTGTTTCCATGATCTTTACAGAAGTGAAGTGGTAAAAACAAAAAAATATTAAAAATACTACTTTTCCCAGAGATTAAAATTTCCTTTGGGAAGGGTCTAGTCTACCCATTAATACTACTATAAAATTTTAAAAAAATTAGCATACTTACGCAGGAGTGTATGTAGGTTTAGGCAGATCAATAGTTTCAACAACAGGGCTTGTAAATGTTGATGACGAACCGAAACCAGCAATACTTGGAGTTTTGTAGCCTTTTTTTCCGGCTTCCAACCTTTGTCTCTGCAGTTCTTTGGCTTTTTCCCTCATTTTATTTTTAGCTTCTCTTTCTTGAGACTGTTTACAATTAGAAGCATTAATTATATAATTTTAAGATCTTGAACAATTAAAATGGTAGTTCACAGAAAAAATAATCCATTTCAAGGAGAAAATATAGGATTGTTATAGGGAAAGAAAAATACTATAGATTAACAATAGTTTGAATTTGTCCCCACAACTCAGAAAACTTTAGTCAGAAAACAATTTGGAGAAACTTTACCTCTTAAAGTTGAAGAAACGGATTAACTAACGATAAAATCCCCAATATATTATATATTTTACACAGTTTTAAAAATTAAATTACTTGAGTTATTGTGTGATATATTATTTCAAATATTTAAGAGCATTGTACTTTTTTTGCTATCGAATAAAATGAAACAAGGACTATGATTTTCAATTTAAAGGTTAAGTACCAAATCAAATGTATCATAAGTAGTAATTATATTAGTAATGTATATCATAAGTAGTAATTAACTTCACACTCTAATTCTAAACTAAATAACTTTATTATTTCTTAATGTTATAAAAATCGGAACCATATATAGACAATTGTATTTAATTAACACTTAAATTCAATCTTTAAAATATTTTAAGGACTTATTTAATCCAATAAATTAATTAAAAATTAAAAAATAAGGAAGACCCAAGGCATTTGTTCATTATATTTACTTGAAATTAAAAAAGTAATAGTATAAAATTTATCAGAACAATTAAAATAGTAGAATCATCAATAATTCGTGTTTAGTAAAGTACTTAAATTATTAACACTGGCAATAAAAAGATACAAACAGGATAATTAATGATATCAACCCTATGGTAATACTCCAAGTTAAAACAAACATTAATAATCCAGAATATTGGTTCCTTACCCAATGACTCCTCATTCCTCCAGTAATAAAGAAATGCCTAAGGATGTTATCGCCCAGATAAAAATTATGTTTAGACTATTTTAAATAAAACATGTGAAAATAACATTAAAAGATTGGTGTGAGCAGGGACGGCATTAAATAGATGCTACAGGTGTCACTGCACTTGGCCTTTTTTATAATTGTTGCTAACAATTGCAAAAAATAAAACAGTTGAATGTGTTGTCTTACATATGCAGATAAAGTAATACAGTGGAAAGAAATACTACAGTTCATAGATTAGGAATAACTGTGTTAATAGGATGGGTATTTGAAGTATTTGGGGATTTTAAGAGTTAAAAGATGTAAGACCTACCAACTTTTGATTCAAAATCATTAAAGACAAGAAAAGTAAAACAGAATAACAATAACAGAATCTCTTACCTGTCTTACAGCCATGTATACTTTCTCTTCGTGGGAATCCATTTCAACATAAGTCCTAATCTGAGCTAAGTTAACACTTTCCCTGTAACCTAGAGCCACAATTTCGTCAAATGCAAAAATAAGATTAAATGCATTTTCAGTAATTTCTGATTCTTCCATATTGCGGCAATATTCTGGAATCTAGAATAAAAATTTAAAAACTTAAATTATAAAATTGAAATATCAAAACAGGAACATAGCTAATACTAAGTTAAAAAACTGAGGTTTGACGGTAGTATCTTATGTAGAAATAATAATAATCTGCAATAACTTACAAGCCTAACATAATCATATGTATACAAGTCATCAGGTTAGAAGAAGCAGTTTTATACTGTAAAATACACAGCAAAAGAAGCTTTTACACAGCCTCCTGAAGGACTTGTATGTCATAAAGGTTTAGTCAAATAAATTAGGAATATCCAATTTATTGTAATATTTCAGGTTTGGTTGGTACATGTGTAAAATTGGTAAACGTCAGCCCATTCAATGTTTCAACAACTAGTGAAGATGTCATAAGTTTGTATCAATAAGTCTAATCACAATTTGATTTGTTACAAAAGATATTAATACATTCAAACAAAGAATTAATCCATTCATAATAGAATATATGTATTTGAATGCATTAAAAATTTAAAATATATTACAGCACACATTATGTATAGCTAATGCAATAGATATCCTTTTTTAAGAATTTAATTAATTTGGATAAAAACCTAAGTTTTAAGTATAAGCAATACATACCACACGAGAGAATAGTCTAAGTGTTTCAAGATCTTCTAAAATATTTGAGGCCTTAGTGGTAATCAGCACCATGTAAAGTTTCTCAAGGGGCTGATACACATACCGCACTGAATCAGTTTCTACAAATGTATGTTGTTTACCCGATGACATCAATTTTGGAAATGCTGCTAAGAGTCCTTCAATGCGGGCCTTTGTCATTTCGACAAACTGCCTTGAGACAATGGCTATAACAAAAATAAATAATAAAAAAGGATGGTTCAGAAAGATATATAATTATAATATTAATAAAGATACTTACTTTTACCAGCTTTTGTGCAAACCGCTGCTGCGATTAGCACCTGTAATAAAGAATAATATGAATAAAGAATTCTGTAAAAATGATATAACATAAATCTGTTTCTAGGTTAAGTACCATGCTATTCATTAATTAATCTTAAGCTATAGATCAGAACAGTGTAAAGTCTCCATTTTTAATATTTACCATGGTTGCAAAAGCGATAGAACAGTCCTTAAACCAGTAAATAAACTTCAGCTGCAAAACATAGTTTCACCTATCACAGACAGTTGGCAGTCAAACCTGGAGCAGCAATACGTAAGCTGACGTGTACCGGTCAAAATTTCTTATTTGATAGCTCAATAAATATCGATATAAATATAAATAAAGTTACTGTATTTTTTAAAAAAACTAAAATCATCTGCTTTTCAGCTTACAATTTTACAATTATCATCAAAATTTAAAGTACTCTATGTGACATAACTAAACTTTAGAAGATGATTTGGAAGTGACTGTACTCAGGTTTGGAGCAAAACTCCACAGATGTCGGGGCAGGCGTGATGACCTGTTGCCCCTCCTTCTCCCTTCGTAGTGCCAACTCCAAAAATGATTCACTAGAACAGAAATTATCACATTTTTCATTATTATTCATTAAATTAACTATACTAATTACGAAATTATAGAAAAAAATATTCACACTTCGTCTCAAGGACAATAGAGGTTATAATTATTTGAAATTCAAAAATGTTTTAGAATTTCTCTCTGAGAGCGGTTGGCTACAGAAAGGTACGTAGGTCGCTTAGGTGACGGTTTCTTTAGTAGCGTAAGAGCGCGCGGATGATGATCAGTGTTGGTGTGGTTGATACAGTTTTGTTGTGATAATGGGTAGTAAAAAGGAGCAAGAAGCTATGATAAACAATGACTACCCGGTTGGCAAGGAACCGTGGTCGTATCAAGCAAAAAGATTCATCTACAACAGAGATAATGGTGCTTTTATGGGACGAACAGCATCAAGTTGGGGTGAGTTAACGCCCCTTTTTTTATTACCAAAATTTTCAATCCTAATATATAATTAGGAGTTAAAAATAAAAAAAAAAGCTAAATATTTTATTATTTCTAAATAAGCTATTTGTTTTAAAATCATCATTTTTTATAGTAACGTTTACTATGAAGTTTCAAATATCAATCTAAATAAATTAAGTGTGTTGTACATGTTTGGTATGTATGTGCATTTACAATAATATAGACACATGAAGTTCTTATATGGAATATGTTATTGTTTACGGCCTCGCGTTCCCATCTGTAATCATAACCTGAAACCTACCTGTGAAGTCGCTTTTGGAGTGGGTGTCACAATATTCAATTATTTGATTTTTGGTTTTCTGATGAGAGCATTATTTAAATTAAAATTTAAACTTATATATAGTCGGATTAAATTTATTTTAATATTGGTTTATTTGTAATAATGTTGTCTGACGCTACCTCTTTATTATATATTTAAGAACAAGTTCGATTGAAGGATAGAAACAGAAGAATGTGGCTGATAAACAGAGTACTGCCGCTTAGCTTAAAATACCGCCTTATCTGGGCATTGATGTCTCTTTCAAGTCTTGCAATTCATGAAAATCTAATGGAATATAGATTATAGTTACTTTTTAAATGAATTTATTCTATAAATGTAATTTATAAAATAATTTAATATCAATTTTAAAATCCAATTCAACTATTATATGAAATACTGCATGTTTGAGCATTAAGTTAATTAATTACTTAATCAATTAGATAAATAAGTAGCTGTGTGTTTAAATCTTATTAGGTAAGCTTTCGTGAAGGAAAAAAATGATAGTTTAAAGTCTAAATTAATTTATTTTTAAATCAAATTATACCAGATATTTTCGTAAATTTGAAAAATTAATAGTTTTGCTTATTGAGTCTTATAAATATAAATTTGCTAATATATATGCATATCGAAGATACTGTAAAAAGAATAAATTCAACAATTTTTAGGAGAGATTATTTTTTACCAAAATTCATTTTGTATGATAGACCTAATATGTATGACCTGTTATTTGTGGTAAATTTAAATATATTTTAATAGTCTTTCACATTCCTTAACTTAGTAGTATCAAAGACTATACCAGGATAAAGAGAACTCCAAATTGTGGAATTCTCCATTTTTACATAACATCGGCTTATTTGTTTAAAAAGTATTAATGTATGGTAGGTTAGAAATTAAAATTTTACTGTTGGAATATTTTTACAATCTAAGGGAATTATTCCGGGACAGTTAATCTTTCATTTGCCGATGAAGGTCTGAAATCACGTTCAGTAAATATTGAACTCGGAACGAAACAGTTTATTTGAACACGCGGGACATTTTTTTTCTGTTGAAAGGTATCAATATAGTGGAAATATTGATGTTTGCCCTCAGCAGGTCTCTTGACATAATCTATTTTGGAAATGTTATTTCTATTGATGTTGGGTTGAACTCTCATAATAGAACCCCTGGAACCGGGTTCATAAACTGGCTTATTAAAAAAAAAATAAAGATCAGAAAAAAGAAGAGGGTTAATGTTCTGATCAATAAATAGAGAGATGGTGTATTTAAAAATCTGTAGCTGTTGAAAAACTAATGAAAATAACTAACTCTTTAAAAAAAAAAATATTTTTGTTGTGATTATGAATTTCTATATTGTACCCACATCGTATTTTATTATGTCTTGAAATGCATAATACAATCAGTAAATCCAAATTACATACGTCATAAATAGTTTGTTTTACTCTACATTTCTGTTAATATTATCTTTTTGAAATGTCGGACATCTCATATTTACCGACCCTAGCGGAAAACGGCTAGTTTCCTAGACCCGAAGTTGCCTGTTAATAGGAGCTAGACTGTTTTCGGTTTCTATTACTTAAAAGTTACCTAGTTTAGGTTTTTAGGGATGTTGAGATTTTATTAGAAAAAGTTTTCTGTTTAATCTATTTATATTTCGAAATTTAATTCTTGCATCATAAAAATTGTTGATGTATCAGACATTTTATGTCACATTATAGTTAAATGAATTAAAATAAAAATTGATCCATATTGCCATTTAAATTGTATGAATGTCAGAAGCTATTTTCAGAAACAAGTAACTAACTTTCATTTTAGGTAACAATATCTACAAAAATAATTTAACTAAAAAACGTTTCCGAGTACATGAGTCTTCATCGTTATTTTATCTATTTCACTTGCTCTGTCTTCCGAGAAAATTGCATTTTCCGGATTTTTTTTTTATCTAGATATCTATATTTTACGATTACTGATTTAGTTTGAGAATTAAATCTTAGAGATAAGTTTTAGAAATGTTTTAGAGTTCGGATATAGACTGAGGAAAATTTGTTTCACATGCGCAAGCGAAAGTAGCTGGCGGAATCTGATAAAATTAATATGGGACCAACTACGAACCCGTACAATTCACGAAAATTTCATCAAAATCGGATTGTTTACAGTTGAATATGCTTTAAAATAAATTTGACTACAGACACGGAACCAAATTTGTTCCCTGATATCTAAAACATAAAATGAGTGTGAAAATTTTCGTTTCTGAGGAAATAAAATATTTTTCAATGTTAATAAATAAAATATTTTTCAATGTTAATAAATAAAATAAAATAATTCAAATAAAAACCTTCCATAGCTTGGGTAGTTCGAAAATAGTTTTTTTTCGAACAATGTCGATTTCTATTCATATTATCCTTTTCTTAAATATTCAGTTCAATTTTTAATTATTTAAAATTTGGTTAAATTTTTATTTCCTTCCATCGACCTGTTTTACAACACTTAATATGAAAATATGATAATTTTTTTTCGTTCCGGTAACTAAATCGAATCTAAGTAGGTTGATTTTGTAGAACGAAATTATCCCCATTTTAGTCTTACATTTTTAATAATGTGTTTTCCTGATCAATCTTGTCTTTAAAGAAATCGGTTATAATTAACGGTTATACTTACTTAGTACTCATTAAGTAATCTACGTTTGAATTAACTTCCTGATCTCTTCCGGCTAGACATTTGACCTTGTTTAGAGGTGCTTTGATAAATAAAATAGAAACTCTGGCTTGATAGTAAGAGTTGCTAATCGATATTTCTACCTCAGTACAACGAGTGGATTATTCCATCTGAGTATATTTAACCTCTGATAATTTCGATATTGATATACTATTGAAATCAATATTAGTCAATAGAAACGCGTATTATTTTATGTAACACAATTTTGGTGCGAACTTTCATCTTTATTCAGATATCGTCAATGGATGGTGGAAGGGAGCATGAGAATTGGTAATTGAATACAATGAAATTTATTTAAAGTTGAAATATATTTCCTTATCTACCATTTCTTTAAACATAGGTATATTCATAAAATCCCTAATTTCTATAAGTATTGATTAATAGTTTAGATTAGAATAGTTATTTTTATGATTAATAGATAAACTATTGTTAATAATATAATAAGCTATATTAATATTACTTAGCGTTAATTGAATATTTTTAACTGGTAACATGAATCATTTAAATGTGTTATTTTTTTGTTTAATTTTCGTTTGTAAAAAAAATCATAAATATGGTTACAAATTTATAAAAGAAAAATTGCTCGAAACCCAAAAGATCAGAATGACTTTCTTAGCACAGTTTTTCTGTCAATCGAAGGTAAAGTAATGAATAAATAAATTTAACATTAATCAATTAACTATTGTTAATAATATTCCTACTAAATATTAACAATTTTTTTAATTATAGAAATACATTAAAATATTTGAACAGTATCAATACTGATATTTTGTGTTTTGGCAGTTCTAAATAAATTCTGAAATATTGATCTCGATTTTTGTGATGTGAAATTCATACTATTATTTTATTTATTCGATTTATTTATTTATCGGATTTTCATCACTGTTTTCCCTTCAAAGCGAATAAATCTTCAACATTTTAAGAAAGATTATTAAATAATGTTATAATTTGAGATTTAAATAAATATTGAACTTTTTTTTTATTTATTTTTATTTTTTAATAATGTAATGTTTTAGTCAGTTTTTATTTAGGATTTAATTATTACACCAACATTTCTCAAATGATTCGGCAACCCCTTTGCTTTGAACTTTTTGGACAATTTTCCTGTTGAACACCTCTTTTCGCTGAATTAGGCGATTACCACTTCACCTGGATTAAACTACCTCTTTTACAAATATTAACTTAATAATCATTTCTTTTACATAAATAACATTATATAATTTTCCACTTTTATGCTAATTTGCATTGATTTTTATTAAATTTAATTTTCATATTAATGCTTTTGTATTTGCGTGACCATAAATTATATTTTGAAATTGGGTCCGAATATTGGGTTATATTTTTTTTTATAATACTATTTTTTGGATGGAGTACTCAATCCTAGAAGGAACCATGTATACATAGTAAAAGCCTTTAAAAAAAAAATTAATGGTTATGCTCGTAATTTACAACAGATATGATCTTAACTACTTAATGAAAGTATTGATTTCATTAATTAATTTATGATCTTTCATTACTCTTGTCAAAATATTGTTTTTTTTTTTAATCTAATCAATCTATAAATTTTAATTAAAATTAAAAATATCTACTGTTTTTTTTTTAGTTTGTACTTGTATTATTATTGTTTGTATTCCAAGGATTCTGTTCTTCAGGGAATTGCGTAATTTAAATTTATGCGTCTCTCATATGGTTTCTTAAGCTGAAGACCCTTAACTGAAAAGCCCCACGTGTAGGGAAGTTCATTCACCATGAAAATTCAAAACTCGTTTTTACTGGTTGTAATGAAAGAGTCGCTCTGTGAAATATAAACGTTTTCTTTATTCTTGTGGTTTTTCAACCTTATGAAAAGTTACAGAAACTCATTGGTTAATTTTTTTTTTAAATATAAAAAAGTATTTTAAGTTTCGAAGGAAAATCGTGTAAAAGAAGGAAACAATTCAGAGATTCTAGATATTAAAGTATGCAGAATGACCTTGAAAACCTTGTGAATAATACTATACTGATGTTGAAGGACATATACATCCCGTTCCAATTATTAATTTCATTCTTCCATGAATTAATTATATTTATGTTCTGTAATGAATTTTTTTAAATTTATTTAATTTTAATTGGTTTTAAAAATATTTATGATGTATTAAGTTTCGTATTTCGGGATGTTTTCGTATGTTATTCAGTAAACGTGATAAACAATACAAGAACTTCTAATACGTTATAAGTGATTAATAGCCTCATCAAAGTAAATAAATTTTGCTAAAATACAAGTATTAATTGTTTTATATTTGTACATATATATTTTTTATTTATTAGGTGAACTTAGGCGTCAGTAGGAAGAGAAACAAATTCAGATTAGGTACAATTTAAGTTATTCCTATCTTCATCAGATAGCTAGTTTCGCTGAGTCACATTTCTTGTTTCTATCAGGAACAGTGTCATAGACATGAATCATAATTTCTACAGCATTCTTCGTAATCCATTGCTTGGACGTGCATTTTGTAATTAAAATTTTGTTGTTGATATTACTTAATGAAGTTGTAGTAATAAAATAAAAACATTTGAGAGTCGGGGAGGAACTAATCCCTTAAGTGGATGTTTAGTTACATTTTGCTAACACTTATTTAAAAAATGCCACAGGCAAATATTTGTTGATACACTCAGGTGGGAATTAACCCACAGCATTCACAACCATAAACTGTACATTACACTTCCCAACGTGGTTTGGAAAATACGACGGAACTTGGATCCCAAGGTAAGTTGATGCGATTGACCAGGCATAAGTGGTTCCCAATGACCCAATACTTGTTCAGAGAGAGATGACCGAAGCTTAGGTGAATGTTTTAAATATAATAGTGCAAGAGCCGGGAAGAAAAAAAGGCAGTTATCTCACCCCAATTTTCATTACTTTAATGAAAACTATGTATAATTAATAGTCAAAATTGATGAGTCTGCCAAGTATAGGTAGGGGGAATAAAAAATGGCAGCTGTTTCAAAACCTTAAAAAACACGTAATATTTCATTCGGAGCTCTATATCTTAAAACTACCAACAACACTAGAAACCCTAAGAGCACATTATTTAAAGAAGAGTAAATTTGGTGAAATATTTGCCTTAAAAGATCTATTTACGGCCAATAGTTCTCGAGATATAGCTTTTTAAAAAGTAGTTTTTATGATATTCACATATGAATAAAAATTTGCCAAATCAAAATTTGTCCGAATAACTATAAATCAATATATATTAGCAAATTTCATGTAAACTATTACACCTACGAAGATAAACATCCTAAACTACTTTATAGTTCATTAAACTAGCTTTAATTTAAGTGCTAATAAACATCTGTATGTCAAATGGTTTGTGAGATATAGATTTTTCAAAATAAATTCTTTAACTACCGCTCTTTCAGTACGTCCCATACAACATTTTTATGAAATGTTGATTTTTAAAAAGCTATATCTCGGGAACTATTTAACGTAAATAACTCTTTTAGGGCTCATATTTTAGCAAATTTTCTCATCTTTAAATGAAGTTCTCTTAGGTTTTCTTTTGTTGTTCCTACTTTTTAAGATATAGAGATCCGAATGAAAAATTTTTTTTTTTTATTGCTATCAAACAGCCGCCATTTTTTATTCCCCCTACCTATTCTTGGCAGACTCATCAATTTTGACTAGTAATTATACATAGGTTTCATCAAAGTAATCAAAAATTGGGATGAGATAACTGCCTTTTTTTCTTCTCTTGGGCTCTTATACTATTAGTTGCATTTTATCATGAGATTTCGGGCATTGTAAGGTGATGCCCGAAATCTCACCTTACGATGCCACAAGGCAATCCAAGGCAGTAGTATGCTAGTATACATTTGTAATTTGTATTATGCATTTTTATGTATATAAATTTAATAATAAAGGAGGTTACGAAAAAAAAAGAAAGAGATTTCGGGACGAAGCGGTAAGGGAAGGTCATTATTTTTTGTTTTCTCATCGGGAGATTGTAACGTCGTTCAACAATAATAAATTATTCACTATGATAAATAGTTAACAGAAGCAGATTTTTCTGTAAAGCTTTCTTATATAAACATTTAGAATTTATTTATTTAAAAAAATGTATTTAATTCCATTATTAAGCATTCGCGCGTTTTTATAAAATATTACCATTTTATTAAATAGAGGAATGGTGAATAATGTTGACTCACAGAAAATATCAAGATTGATCAACCTAGCCGACGATATTAGCATGCGTGTGCAACCCGACACGCCATTTAGTTCAAGTGCCGCCATTCTATACCACTGCGATAGAAGTTTCTCTTATCTCATATATCAGATGTCTGCGTCGATTTAATCATAAAATCATAGATAAGTACTGGCAGTTGTGCTTTACGTAATCTTATATGGGTCCAGTGATAAGTTTATGTGCACCCATAATGAAAATTAACATTGCACATATCCAATAAAAAATGTATTCTTAAGGGTTCGTTATTATATACCATTCATGAAACGTGCGGCTGTTGTGGTCATTTGCCTCGATAGATTTCTCTAGCAATCGATTCCTTCTCCCATCATTCTTATTCTGAGATAGTCTTAACGATTCCTTAACCAGCGCTTTTTCTGGTATTTTTAGTCATTATCATCACGACCATGAATGCCTAAAATGAACGGATATACATTAATGCCCAGTACCAGTTTGTAATGTTTAATGGATCAAATCGAACAACTCGCCGCATCATCACAGGTGATAAGAGGGGTCAAATTATATTCACATCATCATGTATCATGTAAGTGAAAGTAGAAATTTAATGTTACAAACTATTGAGTCAAATTGATGGATATTAATGATTTAATCACTTATATAAATAAGCGCCAATAAATTTTAAAAAAGAAAAAAATCCAGACATAATCCTAGCAGATGAAAAACATAATAAAGTAGATTCCTTTTCAACAAATTAAAAAAAATTGGTGCTAATTTATTTAGGGTTCAACGAAATTACTTGTACTCATACTGGTAACAGTGAAGTAACTAGTCCGGCAAGTAGGACTTCTGGAAACACTTGATAATTACCCGGTACCTTAGTTATGAACGTTCTTAAGGAAGACCTTACTAAAGGTTTCCTTTAAATGTATATCTTGAGCTTCTCGTAAAAAAAAAACAAACTACATTCATTAACGCTCATCTACGCCACCTTGATGGGGAAGTAGTAGTTTAAAGGAATTCCTGTAAGTAAAAGAAGTGTTTAAAAAAAGGAAAAAGTTGTTAAAGAAGTGTAAACGGTAGGTGTACGTTTTAAGGAAACCTTTTGTTATATCTTTCTTCAAATCGTTTCTAAACTAGATCCCTGAAGGTTGATGTTTCGGCAATTCGATGTTTCTGATATAGTGTCCATACTGAAGATTAACCAAAATCGAAAGAAAGTATTTGATTGATTAATTTTTATTTAAGAATAGATTACATTATTATTGTAATTTGTATTCTTGTATATTTATAATTAGAAATGTGTATTGAAACATTATGCCGAACCGGGAACGAAGTAATATTGTTGTTTTCGAATGGAATTCTACGATTTCATTTCTACGAAAATGAGAAGTTGGAAAACAGTCCGCAAAAAGGAGAATTGGATTAAAATCAGCCTCTGTGAAACTAAGTCCTACGCTCTTTCAGAAAACATATCTTGGTCAACATTAACGATATAAAATATGGATTTTATTAAATATTACTCTTACCATTTCTAATTAATTTATTTGAGTACGTTCACCACAATAATTACATTTATTTGGCATAGCTTTTTTTTACTTTATTGATAAATTTCCTAATGACTTTGAAAGAAGTTAATAACTAATGCAATCTCTTGAATTTTATTAATATGTTTTGTAAATGCAAATCTACAGGACTATATTTGTTATCAAAACATTATTTTTAAATCTCATCAAATGTCTTCCTGTTAAAGCGATCGTTCGTCCCATTTTTCAACTGAGATTTGTTGTGTTTTATTCTAAACATGCTCTCTTCGTTGATCTATACATCTGGCCTCCAAAGGACTGTACGGACAATTGGTCTTAACTGGAATTGGTAAAAACAACCCATAGCAGCTATGTTATCATGATGATTAACGACTATCTCCATCTTATTTATCAAAGAAATATATTTTCCATCAGTTCAGAAATTTCTGGTTGTTTGTTTGGTTGTTTAGTGGCGCCAAACTTCATTGGTCATCAACGCCATTTATATTTTATTTAATTTT
>NW_027114701.1:413144-420758 GCF_000696795.3 Halyomorpha halys | reverse complement strand
TTAGGATTCGTTGGGATGTCAGCTGTAAAGACGGTGTAGAGAATGGGACCGTGGATACTACCTTGAGGAACACCAGCGGACTGAGAATAGAAAGATGAAAAGGAACCATTGTGGTTTACTTGGAATAATCTATAGATGAGAAAGGAACGGATGATAAGAAATTTTGTAGAAGGTAAGAATCTACGGAGTTTGTAAAGGAGTCCCGGGTACCAGACTTCAGAAGAAATATAAATTACAACTAATACTAATTTACAGAAATATACTTAATTGATTAGTTGGAAAGGAGAATAGTATGAAGTAATTAACATATGATATAAATACATTAGTGGCATGACAATACATCTCGGTCTCAATCTGGGTCTCCTCCAGTCAGATGTATTTTCAACTGCAATTCTTCAGTTTAAGTTGGGAATGTCGAGCGTTCGTGTTCTTTCACGTTTTCATATCATCAATATAGAAAAATCACAGCAATTAGTTATTATGTAATAGGATAAATAAAACAGAAACTTCAAAATAAAAATATAATATAAATATATCCAAAACTAATATCGTATATCGAATATAGTGCAGAATAAGATAAAACACATAAAATGAAATAAAAATATTTGTAGCACACTTCCGTCACTAAAGTTGTACTATGTCCTCTTTTTTGTTCGGAAAATGCACAATTGATTTAATTTTTATTAATGACTAAAATAAAAAGTCAGGAAAAAGATTGTTTGGAAAAGTTGAGAATAGAAAAAGGTACCTCTATAACACCAATTCAATTCTCAAATTTTGAGCCCTCACAACTGCATAACTCAATTTGAAGAAGCTGCAGAGGTGCGAAAAATATCCTTTGGTGTGTGTTTATAATAATTATCCGAATAAACATCAGAATTTTTTATATATATAATAAACACCCCTCAAACGACACTCGATATAATGAAAAAATTTATTATTTTCAGATAAAATAAAATAATGAATAATACAGAATATAAAACCTAACAATACTATAGTAGTGTATAGACAAGCATAAAATATGGAGTGCTCATATAAATTAATAATTATAATTATTATAGAATCTCATTCTAGAAAATAAAAATATACTTAATTAACAAACTATGCATAACTATGTGTATAACTAAATTTGTTTGAATTTTATGACACTTAAATTAATAAATTATTAAGAAGAAAATTAGGGGGGATGTAAGGATTACACAGTTGATGATTATAATAATTTAGTAAGGTTAAGAAAATAGTGTATTAAAGATTTAGTTATATCCAAAGTTAATCAAACTAATTAATTTACATAAATCAAGAGAGCTCTCAAATTAATCGATTGCCATATTTATCCTCTCCTAAGAGTTAGATTAGGGGACGTAAGTTTATTCTATAAATTAAGATAGCCTTTCTTGGAGCGGGGTGATTCAATGGGTAAGGCACTACTAACTCAAAGGAGCCGGGTTCGAATCCTACTAGTAGATAATTACTTATTCTGTCACTGTAGTCGTTAGTCAACCCTGTGGGTTCGTGAAGCCCCCGAAGTCTAGGTCCACTCAACTTCATAAAGTTGACCCTTCTTAGCTTACAACGACGGGGTATAACCATTAAAGAAACAGTACTTCTTTACAATAGTATTGAACATCTGACCATTCATGTTATAAAGGTATAGATTTTCATTTTTCTAGATATTATTTTTTTTTTTAATTATGCACAAATTATAATTTTGATGACTTGAGTGAATAAAAGAAATAAATCACCCATTAAATGGATTATTTACTTAATGTGTGCCGATGTTTTGGGCTACTTATTCCAGGTCTTTAAACATTTTAAAAATGTAATATAACTGACTAATTTAGAATCGTAATAAATCCACGCAAACCGTAATTTAGATTTAATCCACCAGCAGAAATTTCTGCATTATTTTCAATTATAATTGCGTATTGTATGTCTTTATGTATTCGCTATTAATTTTACTAATGAATCATGGACTAGAACAACGTCGTTGAATTTTTTGTATTTCATTAATAACATTAAAATATCACTTCAACCGTGGTATGATTGAATGATAATTTAACTGAAAATATCGAGTGTGATACAAAATACTTCAGTAATACAAATATATAAGAGTTAGACATTATTTGGCCTGTACTGAATCATTAGAACATGGTAACATATAATATTATTTCAGCCTATGAACAAAATCACTGACTTTCCAGTTAGCTTATTGAATTTTGAAATAATATAAGTACTGCGGTTCTTCCGTCACTTGAAGGTCTACATGACGTAGCCTAAGGCTTCAGTTTAAAAAAAATCACTGCAGATAACAACAACAAATAGTATTCGCCAAAATATTAAGTGATACAATTTAATAAACAAAAAATGTTCATACTTAAAATATTATTTAAGTACTAGATGTATTTCTGCCGCGTTGAATGTGGGTTATGTATGGTGAGTGCATGATTTTGAGTGATTGACATCCCATATTTATGGTAAAAACTAGAGTATTGATCACTGACTTTAAGTTTTTTATACAATATTTTTTTCTCTATTTCCTGTTTATTCCTCACTAAATAACAAGGGGAACATATTGCAGCAGTAATTACACTGGCATAATTAAATTCAATGGCAATACTGCTAGTAATAATCCGTTTTTTCTTCTTTTTTTTTTAAATATTATCAAACCTCTAAAATACAAAATAATATAATAAAGAAAGAAAATGATCTTATTTTAAAGTAGTTTTGACTATAAATTCTTGTTCCTATTAATTAGTCGAAATTAAAAATTATATTTTCATCAGCTATTTATCACCACTATGTATCTCCCGCAACACTACAGCCACCGACATGCCACTGCCTGAGAACACGAACACCAGTGGACGAATCTACGTTGGGTAGTTGTGGCTGCTAAATAAAATATATATATATGTCTATTTTATATATATTGCTTACAACATCCTTCTCACCCTTCCTATTTTGTAGCAATGAGCGCAGAAGAGCCTGTCCCTAACGTTATCAATTAAGACGATGATGAAAAAGTAATAGCCTTTTATACAATCACCCATTTAAATCAGAATTGAGCAAATATTATTCAATGGACGAGAGAGGAATACTTTTTTATTCGTGAATTTTCTACTCGAATAGTCAATTATTCGGACAAAAAAATTTGAATACTTTTGTATTCGTCAATTTTATGGACAAATAATCTCTTATTCGAAAAAATTAAATGATTAACCATCCGAATTCACTTGTATTCGTATAAAGACAAAATTTTTTGTCAAAGCTAATTGGTAAATAGGTATATTTTATGATCGCGTATAGATTTAAAATTAATCTTTTCTGATTTCTAATATATTAGGGTCCCCATATATGTTTCTTACACGCGGAAAACTAAAATGCTATCGATTTTAAGGTCGCGTATCGATTTATTTTAACTTTTCTGATTTCTAACATATAAGAGGGTCCATTTTTATGTTTTGGGTTATGTAGAATATGAAAATAATATCGATTTATTTTAACTTTTCTAATTTCTAACATATTAAGGTCCCATTATATGTTTCGGGATATATAAAATATGAAAATTCTATAGATGTAATGATCGATTTATTTTGACTTTCTTGATTTCTTACATGTTAGGGTCCCTTTATATGTTTTTAGTTATGTAGCATTTTCATATTCTACATATCCCGAAACATATAAAGGGACCCTAACATGTAAGAAATCAAACAAATCGATACGTGATCTTAAAATCGATAGCATATTCATATTCCGCAGATCTCAAAACATATAAAGAGACCCTAACATGTTAGAAATTAGAAAAGTTCATATAAATCGATACGCGATCTTAAAATCGATAGCATTTTCATATTCTGCATATCCGAAAACCTAAAAATTGCCTCCTATGTGTTAGAAATCAAAAAATGAAAATAAATCGATACCATTTTTTTTTTTGTACTCGTCTGAATATGTGAAATGGGACCCTCATACATACATACATACATACATACATACATACATTAGAAATTGAAGATGGTAAAAAATAAGTGAATTTAAGAAAAAAATCAGATTGTTATTCGAATAGTATGTATTTGACTAATTTTTTATTCGATTGAAATAGTATTTCAGATATTCGAATAAAAAAGTATTCGGATTGTTTAGTTGTAAAAAATGTATTCATCTCTCGTTAATCGAATACCTTTTGCCCAACTCTGATTTAAATGATCTAATTATGATGGTGAATTATTTAAACGGGGATAATTAATCTGTTTTACTATTGGTTCCACTCTTTGCTAATAATATCCAATCCTTTTCCCAACTTTTTTTTTTTTTGTCATTTTTCAAACTTACAAAAGTACTTTTAATTTAGAATTCAAGTAAGTATTAAATTAAATTCAAAATGGGAATAAAAATAATATTAGATTGATTCGCATTACGCGCAGAATTGACTTGAGGTTTTTCTATGGGACGGAATAGTAGAGTAATGCGTTGAAGGCTGATATCTTTTGTGGTTTGGTTTATTTTTTTTTCCCGTTGAGAGACTGTGGAAGAAATCATCTCTGTATTGTTCTCTGTTGCATTAGAATATCTGAATGTTTCAAATAAAAGGTTAATCTATATAATAATTCACAAAAATGATTAAAAAATTGTTTTTATCTAAGTGATTTTTTGTTTCCAAGTATGTGATTTATTGTTTGGAATTATTACTATCAACTCTAATGTTAACATTGTTACTAGAATTTATGTGAAATGGTCCCTTACGAATCGCAATATCGATTTTTCAGCCTCAAAAACAAAACACGTTTAAAATGCTAGTGCGCATTAAGACTGAATAATCGTAACGATTATAAAATTGCAACCTTCCCTATTTCGCTGCTATCGCTCCACCGAATGAAACAACCAAACTGGGAGAACGTCCAACCCCACTTGCGATATTTCAGTCGCACTCCCGAAGTGGGCCTATTACGGTCTTGTAATTTTAAATGTTAAAAATGTCTGGTAAACTATTGGATGTGATGAATATACATCAACAGTGATTCATCATAAATTACGTTTTGTCTCTCAAAATAAAAAACTTCTCAGGGTGCTGACATGAATCTGCGAATAACTTGAATCGCCTTTTCAATAATCGATGGCTCGTTATTGAATTTACCGATTAACGATGCTGTAAACGGTAATCACACAAATAGTTTGAACCTTTTTCAATTTAATTATTTAATTACTGTGGTAGCACGTTGTAAATTTTCTGTGACTGCAAGGTTTTCTTCACCGCGACTAGAAATCGCCAATGTAGGCTGATTCCTAGGGGTTATATCTTAATTATACATGATAGTGTGACCGGGCGACGGCGATAGGTGCTTAATATATTTTTTTTTTTGTTTTAAAAATACTTTTTTATTTATTGATAGATATTACAATCTCCCACACAGTTGTGGGCAAATAGGTAATAGTGATGAATGATCTCGTACATACTAAAATAAATAAATGAATAACAAAAAAAAAAAAACTCCTCAATATAATTGAATGTCCTTATTGAACTTGTATTGTTAGAGCGACTAAGCTACCTTCGCCCGGTCGTGCAATCCTTGTACAATTAGGACAAAGCTATAGGATATCCCACTATAACATTTCCCTGATTCTATAGCATTTTTTTTCCTTTTTGATTCATTAGGATAAGCCCCTCGAAAAATTTATCTGATTTTTTTTTGTAAGTTTTATCCGATAGAGAACGTCTCATTTATCTTACTTTAACTGTGTGAAACTCTGGATATAGTAGTACGAGTAACTCATTTTTTTTTTTTTTTTTTTTTCCGAATCCTCTAAAACAGAAATAAAAAGTGAATTAGTAAGAGTATTACTGTGAAAAAAGAAAAGTAATTCGTGTTGTGTCTTACCTTTTACTACCTTTGGGATTTTAAGGTTACCTGTTATGTTTAATGTTATATATGAGCTATCCATTCTAAAAAAGGAGCTATTTTAAGTCCAGAGGTGAGGGACCTCTTCGTGTTGTATCGCATATAAGATAAAATAAAAACATTAATTAATAAAGACGATAGATAATGGTGAAATAATAAGAAAAACAGCCAGAAGTCGAAAAGAAGTATGAGGGAGAGGGTGGGGGTGCATCAGAAGATGGAGTTATGAGGTGATGTTAATAGGGTTTTTGGAACCTTTCCTGCCCTGCCACCTCGCAGGAAGGGGGAATGGAGTGATAGACTGGAATACTGGATTGAAGGAAGCAGGGAGACAGTCAAAGAATTTAATGTGTCTCCGTGTGATGTGTTGTTGTACAGTTTCTAACTGTAGTTCGTTATGAATGTGTGTCATGTTACGTCTTTCCAGAGATGTCCCTCGACATATCTTCTGTAGTGTGCTGTTTTGGTATTGTTGTAGCGATTTCAGGGCTGTTGGGTAAATATAGTGTAGTAGTGGTGCGTTGTGTAGGAGTAATGAACTCATTTTACTGTTTTTATTAATTTTGTTTTATAATCTTGAGTTATTAAAATTCTATTCAGTGAGCAATTTGAATGACCTTTTTTTTTTTTTTTTTGACGAACTATTGTCCTTGTAGGACCATAGTTTGCTTTAACTCGTTAGAACTTTGCAGTGGTCGAAGGTTTTATAACGCAGTTATTTTCGTGAAAGTGCTTAGGGGAATATAAATATCTTGTAGCTTGCTAAATAATTGTGTATGTTTTATTTATTAAATATAATCTACAATTTCATTCCAAAATCAGATTTTGCTACAATCTTTGCAATAGAAGACTAAAATAGTATAAGAAATGCGCATTGCGGCTTTTTACTTAATATATTCAAAGGGGTCATGTGCGAAACGAGACTTGAACATGCAGCCTCATCGAAGCTCTTTTACCACACACAACAGAGTCATGTGATTTTATTACCCTCTCTGAATATTACTTTACTTAATTCTTTTATATTTGTTTAGAAAAATGAATTCATTATGGACGTTTAATTAAGTATTTAATTGAACTACAATAATAATATGAACCGCTTCCATGAAGGGTGATGATAATTAGTCAATATGATTCACTGAATGCAATGTTGAGAAATTTAATTTAGCTTTCCCTGTTAGTTGAAAACATAATTTATTTTATGTTAAATAGAATTTTTTTTTTCAATGCAGTTTTTTTCTGTTTATAATTGATGGAATAACAGTAATAAAATTGTATGCATTCAAAACAGTTCCATATAAACTAAACAATTATTGCTGGATGAGTTGCACTGGTTGTGACTCGTTCCCAGTTAATTATTCAAAGCTTCATAAAAATAGCTCAAAATTAATTATTTATTCTTCGGTTACCTTCGACTAAAGAACTATTGGCATCGATCGAAATGTTTCGTTTTTTCTACCTCACTCAATTTATAATTTTTCTCGTAAATAAAAACAAGTTTTTTTTTCACAACCTGTTTCTAGGGATTTAAGACCTTCATTTCTACTTTATTTATTGTTTATATAATTTTTATTGAAACACTGGAATGGAGTTCGAAAAAAATCACAGCTTCAAAAAATAATCTGATGTAGAGAGACCTTGATAATCCCAACGATAACCTGATTACGAGCTGTTAAGGCTAAATGTACCGATTTTTAGTAAGATTTTTTTTCAAGAGATGGCA